>NW_015166494.1:265097-268068 GCF_001447785.1 Gekko japonicus
TGCTTTGGCATATTCCTTTTTAATGCCAGGCTGGCTACTACCAGGGCCAGGGCCTTCTCAGTGGCGGCTCACTGATGGAACGAGCTCCCAGAAGAGATCAGGGCCCTGTGGGCTCTTTTACAGTTCCACAGGGCCTGCAAGACGGTGCTCTTCCACCAGCCCTTCGACTAAGGAGCCGCTGCCACTATTTCCACCAACAATCCCAATTATAGAGCCCTGGCCCTTGGCTTTGACATCTACAGCTTGTGCCCCCACTCATATCAGGAAGATCATGGAGCAGAACATTCAGTTAGACCTTGCATGCACTCATACATTGTTAAGCAATAATTAATTATCACCAGCACTTTATGATACCAAATTGTTTTAACTGAACTGTTTTTAGATGATTGTATGTGGATTTTAAGTGTTATTTACGTATCTAATCGTGTAAGCCACCCTGAACCTGCTTCATGGGGAGGGTGGGTAGGGGGATAAATTAATTAATTAAATAAATAATGACAGGGCAATGCAGCCCTGACCTGGATAGCCCAATCTTGTCAGATCTCAGAAGCAAAGCAGGATCAGTCCTGGTTAGTATTTGGATGGGAGACTTCCAAGGAGGGCCAGGGTTGTGACGTGGAGGCAGGCAATGACAAGCCCACTCTAAACATCTCTTGCCTAGAAAACCCTTTGAGGCTGCCATAAGTCAGCCGTGACTTGATGGCAAAAGTAACACACACACCCAAAAAAAGTGCAATAATTTTTTTGCACGTGTGTCCTCAAACAGCCCCGTTGAGTTCTATTCCCCCTTTCCTTGTTGTGCTTGCACTGCTCAGCAAACATTTAAATAGACAGTTAAAAGGTAAAGGTTCCCTTGCTCGAAAGCCAGTCGAATCTGACTCTAGGGCTCATCTCTGTTTCAAAGCCGAAGAGCCAGTGCTGTCCGAAGACGTTTCCGTGGTCATGTGGCCGGCATGACTAAACACCAAGGCTCACGGAACGCTGTTACCTTCCCACCGAAGTGGTACCTATTTATCTACTTGCAATTTCTTGCTTTTGAACTGCTAGGTTGGCAGGAGCTGGAACTAGAGACGGGAGCTCACTCCGTCATGCGGCACCCGGGTCTCGAACTGCTGAATGACTGACCTTCCACAGCCTGCAGTTCAGCGTCTTAACCACTTGAGCCACCGCAGCTAAATAGATAGTTAAATTGATCACAAATCACATAAATATGTCATGAATGAATGCTGCATTCTTTTTTTAAAAAAAATCCTGTTACTTGGTATTTACCTTACTCTGTAGTAGCATTAATAGCTGTAGATCTGTATGGACCAGCAGCGTTTTGATGAATGCACCATTTTTGGGGGGGAAGGGGGAGGAAACAAGCACCAATGCAAACCTATTCAACTGGTGTTTCAGTCATTTAGTGCCAAACTGAATGAGGATCAGCTCATATCCGACCACCCCAGGTGAACAGGATAAATTTGCCTGTTGAACACATTTGCTGCAAATTTGCAGCATCTCTAGTAGTACATGGTTATGCAAGTTGAAAACTCTGGCCACATTAACTTAGCCCTAAAATCAGCCACAGGGCAGAAAGATGCTGGTGTCACCCCCATTACCCCAAACCACTACCATGGCTACCTGGCTATTCCAGAGTTGAAAGGCCCTATTTTTCAACTACCTGAAAGTGCATAGTTCTTACCTTGAGTAGAACAGGTGAATTCTGGCCAGCTGAAATATTCGAGTATCTTTCTGCCAACTAATTTTACACCCCTGTTGAACTTCTGCATTCCCTTTCATATGCATCCCATAGAGAATAGACTATCATGGCAGAGTTTTGTTTACCTGTTTAGAAACCACTGTATTATTCACGAGCTCTGGGAAGAGGGCTTTTTACTTAAGCTCCATCTCCTGACTTGGAAATGGTGAGAATATAGCCAGGAAAAAGCTTTTATCCTGCAGCAGACACCATCAGAGCAAGGGGTTTGCTTACCTGCTTTTTATTATTTGTTTATAAAATTGACAAGGCACGTTTTCCAACTTGTGAGAGCCCTCAGAGCCACAAGCATTTTGAAAAATGCTGTATTACAACCAAGATTTTTTTAAAAAAAATCCAACACATGCTGTATTTTCATTAATAGCTATTTCTACCACTATTTATAATCACAATTCAAATGGACAAAAATAATTGAATGAACCGCTGCAATATTTTAGAGCAATGTGAAATATAGTTAGTCTTAATTTAATTCTTCCAGCTTTATACCACCAACTACCAACATGACATATAAAAACAAATTGCTGTGAGCTCCTCACTTCCCAAATTGGTGAGAAGTCCCAAGGCTTGAGGGGTGGGTGGGTGGAGGAAGACCACTGGAGACTTGCAGTGTATTTGAATATTTATTTTGAAATGTACAAGCAGGTCATCAGTGAAGGAAAAGAAGTACTGAGAAGGAAGCCTTGTCACAAAAGCTTCTGCTGGAATAAACTGGGTAGGATTCGAACAGCTTTTCCACTGGTGAAAAATGGAGGAGGGGGTTCCCATTGACCACCAAAAAGAGAATGCTGAAGGATCATGGGACCTGCATGGACAAAAGCCACTGATATGGGGGATGTAGTAAAAAGTGGGTGAGACTGAGTTAAAAAGCTGGTTGATCCCTACTCATTCATTAGTTGTTAAAGTATCACGAGTCTCTATTGAGTGGGATTGGGGAACACTGGCTCTTTTGGTGAGCATCCTCCTTTATGGATTTTCCCCCTTAAAATTAGAAATTGCCCAAATGGGAGATTGTCCAATCACCACCATAATTGTGGCTTGGGGGGTGGAGAGAGAATGGCATCTGGACTTCAATAAAAACAAGTTCCAGATCTCCATCACACTTTCCTTGCCCTAGTCAATGTCATAGGCTACCTCTGGTGTATAAGTACTTAACATGATGATGGCACAACACTGGGCAAGTTATTGTCAAGGATCTGTCAAGGATGGGCAAGT
>NW_015166495.1:0-4196 GCF_001447785.1 Gekko japonicus
TAATAAGTGTTTGTTTTTGTTGCCAAGAATTTTTGGAAATTTCATGGGTATGCTTCTTTGATTTCTCTTTTTTCTTTTCCTTTCTTTTCCGTTGTTTTCTTTCTTTTTCTGTTTTTATCTGTACGTTTCAAAAACTTTAAACAAAAAATATAAAAAGTAAAATAAAGAGAATAGAATTACCATCCACGTGGCATGACACACCTGCCATAAGGGGAAAGGGAAGGAATACTCAATCATAGAAGGAATACAAAAATCAAACTTGAACACCACTGGGAAAGTGGCACTATGTCTTTTTATCATCATCAGAAGGAACACATAGCATGATTTCCTCGTACAAACAAGCTCTCCAGAGCCCTAACAACAACTGTTGCCCAGCAAGGGACAGGAAAGTATATTTCTCTTTGATGCGTGAGCAGAAAGAAAGAAATAGAAATGTATTCTATTTGAATGCACTTGTGACTGTTTATTTTACTACTTGGTTATTCAACAAATGTACATTACCATGTGTGAACAAAACATAGGCCGAGTTCAGACTGGCAGTTTCCCCCGATACAGGCATGAGCCAGAAACATTTCACAAATTCACTAAAGGGGCCGTTCACACAGGCATATCTGTCAGGCATTCCCCAGCCATAATCAACCCATCTTGTAACGCTTCCCTCCCGAGTTTAAAAGATACCAGGTGAAAGTGGTATCAAACCCTGGAAAGCGCGATTATCCCGCATCCATCCCACTTCCTGGGATGTGCTTATGCATAAGTGCACATAACCGGATTACCAGAAAAAGCTGCTTACAGCCGTGCCTCCGGGCCAACGGTGTGAACACTCCCTTGCACCTGCTCCCACATCAGTCGTGTGACCGGGAAAACCCGGAACAGTTTGTTCCGGGTCTTTTTTTCCACGACTCCCTCCCACTTCAATCTGTCAGTCTGAACTCAGCCATAAAAAGGAGAAAAGATGAATACAAAACAAATTTTAAAAGAAAGAAGAAAAAAGAACAAAAATAAAATGTTTACATTTACTATTACATGTTTTCAGGTGGGTTAGCCGTCTTGGTCTGAAGCAGCTGAACAAAGGATACATCCAGTGGCACCTTTAAGACCGACAAAGTTGTGGGTTTTGTTTTACAGCTTTAACAAGAGGTAGTTTTACTTGCATTGTTTATGAAACCATATTTTCCAAGTATTAGATGAGAAAGAAGAGTTTGTGATTCAAGGCCCATAGAGACAGTTCAAAACCTCAGTCTGAATTTGCTCACAGAATTGTCATGATAATGAAATGAGGGAATGGAGAAATCATCATCATCATCAATTGAATTTCTAGATCGTCCAATCCCTGAGTACACAGGGCTCTGGGCAATTTACAACAGGTTAAAAACTTACGAAAATTTGGATTAAATCAGCAGATCAGTTAATTCTTAATTTGATAGACTCCAGATGGCATCCATAATTTAATCTAAAACCTGCTCTGGACTGTTCTTCCGTCTCGTGGGCAAGTTAAGGAGGAGGCCGAAGCGGGCAGAATGGAAGAAAGGAGGAGGGTGCCGGCTATGATGTAAAACCATTGCTGTCCTGGTGGAACATCTCTGGTTTATGTATGCCACCCTAAACTCCTTAGAGGAAGTGAGGTCTAAAAACACACTGGACAGATAGACTTCAAGGCTAATTTACTTTGGACAGGAAATCACTGGTGTTCCACAAATGGACTTCCTTTTCCTTCTGATTAAATATCACTGATCTTATCAGCTCTCTTGTGGCACTATCTCAACCCTGTCTCAGAAGTAGAGAGAATATCCAAAATGTAACCAAGATGCACTGTGTCCCAAGAGGTGTATTTCTCTTCCTTTCACAGGGAAGAAAACAGCAAAGGACAGTATGGACGATAACAATGCAACTGTGGTGACCGAGTTCATCTTGCTCGGGATTTCTGATCACCCCAGGGCTCAGATGGTGATGTTTGTGGTTTTCCTTGTCTTCTACCTCCTCACACTGGTCAGTAACAGCCTTCTGATTGTCCTGATCATCCTGAGCCCTCTTCTGCACACACCAATGTATTTCTTTCTCTGCAACCTTTCCTTCTTGGACGTGTTCTACACTACCAGTAGCATTCCACAGATGCTGGTTAACTGTTTCTTTCGTCGACCCACCGTATCCTATACGCAATGCATAACTGAGATGTATGTCAGCCTCTTTCTTGGCATAGCAGAGTGTTTCTTGCTGGCTGTCATGGCGTACGACCGCTTTGCTGCCGTATGCAACCCTTTGCATTACACCGTCATCATGAGCTGGAAGGTGTGTATCCAGTTGGCGGCCTCGTCTTGGGGCAGTGCCGTTGTGATGACCCTGATCCCTAGACTGATTCAACCCACTCAGTTGTGTGGACACAACATCATCAACCACTTCACTTGTGAGCTACAGGCATTCCTCAAGCTGGCCTGCTCAGACACACGAGTGACTGAGATTGTCATCATGATCAACAGCGTTATTGTCCTTGCTGTGCCCTTTGCTTTCATCTTGGTGACCTACGGGCGCATTGCCCAGGCTGTGCTGCGTATACGTTCAGCCGAGGGGCGTGGCAAGGCTTTTTCAACCTGTGGGTCCCATCTGGTGGTGGTCAGCATCTTCTACGGTTCAGCTATCTCCATGTACCTGCGGCCACAAGGCAAAACCTTCTCTAACCGTGACAAAATTGTCTCCCTGTTCTATGGAGCAGTGACCCCAATGCTCAACCCTTTGATCTACAGCCTTAGGAATAAAGATGTGAAAGGAGCCTTTTGGAGACTGCTTGGGAAGAAAATGTCTGACTGAAGAATTTGCCCTCCACACTACATACATTTATCCCCCTTCCTTTTCCCACCCTCCCTTCCTTTCCCTCTTCCATCCATCCATTTCCTATCTTATTTCTTCCCAGCTTTCTTAATTTGCCCACCCATCTTTCTTTCCTTTCAAATCTCACTAACTAGAACCACCCCAGAAATCAATTTGAACTTAGAAGAACTGACATGTGAAGTAAGGAGGGAACCTCTAGGAATCGTCCAAGGCACATGCTTCAAAATTAATAGGCACCCCCCCCCCTTTGCTGGGAAAAATATAAAGTCAGTATTTAGGATTAACATTAGGGACCTCAATCCCCAAATATGCAGACTGGAGACAATTGCTAAACTTCATGCCCCTACTGGTATTCATTCCCTCCAACCCCTGTTGGTTACTTTTAACTTCTCCAGGTGCTTCACTGAGTTTTTTACAGATAAGGCATGGCCGTTGTATTGCTGTTGTTCAGTCGCACAGTCGAGTCCGACTCTTCGCGACCCCATGGACCAGCTCCCACCAGGCCTTCCGGTCTTCCGCCCTCCTCTGAAGTTTGTTCAATTTCATATTCGTTGCATCTATGACACTGTCTAACCATCTCATCCTTTGCCATCCCCTTCTTCTTTGACCTTCAATCTTTCCCAGCATCAGGGTCTTCTCCAGTGAGTGCTCCCTTCTCATTTGGTGGCCAAAGTATTTGAGCTTCAGTTTCATTATCTGGCCTTCCAGGGAACAGTCAGGGTTGATTTCTTTTAGGATTGACTGATTTGATCTTCTTGCAGTCCAAGGGACTCTCAAGAGTCTTCTCCAGCACCATAGTTCAAAAGAATCTATTCTTCGGCGCTCGGCCTTCCTTATAGTCCAACTCTCGCAGCCATACATGACGTTGTATACCCTGATGCAAAAGAATGCCCTATGAGTATGGGGGAAAGGAAGAGGCAGCATTTGCAGAATTAAAACAAAGCCTTGCTCAGGCACCTGGCCTTGGCTTACCCAGATATGCAGACGTCTTTCTATATCCAGTGGCAACTTCAGAAACAAGTATGAGGGTTACTTTATCTCAGCAACAGTCTGAAAAGTCACACTGTTCTAGCTTATGCTTCCTGCAATTTAAATTGCGTAGAATTACACCATGGGCCTTGTGAGAAAATTTGCCCGGCCCTAGTATGGAGCCTTACTCACAAGGAATCGTAGGAAAAGCCCAAGTCATTGTCTAAACTACTGTCCCCCATTTAAAATACCTTTTGTCAGGTAAAATACAAAATGGACAAGTGCCCAATGCCAGCATTATGTGATAGGGTATGCTTTTTGGGGGGAAAAGTAACAGTGGCCAAGAAAGTGGCTGAACAGCTATGAAGAAGAAGAAGAAGAAGAGATTGGATTTATACCCC
>NW_015166495.1:4340-11170 GCF_001447785.1 Gekko japonicus
GGCCACATGACCACGGAAACGTCTTCGGACAGCGCTGGCTCTTCGGCTTTGAAACGGAGATGAGCACCGCAACCCTAGAGTTGGTGCAAGTGGAGGAGTGGGGAATCAAACCCCGTTCTCCCAGATTAGAGTCCGCGCACTTAACCACTACACCACACTGGCTCTCATCTATGGAGATGGTGGTCACCACAGGGCTACCATTGAAGTTCTTTCTCCAAATGTGAGGACATGGGCCCCTGGGAAATCCTGGAGAGAATGATTCACCACATGGACTTGCTGCCCAGACACCTTGACTTCTTCCTATAGGAGAGTGGGATTCCTCTGATGTATGATGACAGAGAATGAACAAAGTGCAACTTCAGTGTGCGTGCCCTAAAACTTAAAATCCTTGTGTCCCCTGAACTCTGCCTAAACTCTGCTAATCCAGAATATCTGAATTCTTCAGTCAGCTTCTACACTCATTCTAGCACTGGAGGCAACACCAGATTAGCACTATAGAGAGTCGTTCTGTGTACAATACTGGTGGCCCGCTTTGTGAAACTTTATAACATTCTTCAGTACTTTCAACAACTTGGAATGAATGTAGAAGCTGACTGAAGAACTCAGATATTCTGAACTTGATGTTTTACAATATTATGACATCCTGGAAGAAGATAACCGAAATGAAGATAATAATCTGGAGACTTTGTTGAATGAATGAAAACTAGACACAGTCAATTTTGTATTATGCACTGTATCTTTATTTGCTTAATGAGAACCTTCTAGATCAGGGGTGTCAAACTCATTTGCTACGAGGGCCGGATCTGACGTAAATGAGACCTTGTTGGGCCGGGCTATGTGTGTCATAAAATGTAATGCCAGGTAGCGGAGATATAAACTTTATAAAGGAAACAAACACAAAGGTTTTTTCCCATTAAAATAAAAACATGCTTAAAACAGCACTCTTTCAATATTTTGTTTACTTAACAGGGTCTGATAATGGACACCTCTTGCCAGTTTGGTGTAGTGGTTAAGTGTGCAGACTCTAATCTGAGAGAACACAGCAGCTGGCCCTCCTGGATGCTTTAGAAGCAGGGGGAGGCAGGCCGGCGATGTGTGCCCTGGGAGGGAGAGGCTGCATGGCAGCTACAGAAGCGGGGAAGGGGCGGACTGGCAATGTGCGGCACACCGGGGATGGAGAGGCCGGACACCACCCAGCCCTTCACCCTCCCAGCGCTTCTGGAGGGGGGGGAGATGGGCTGGTGTGCTGGCGGAGAGGCTGCAGGCCACCCGGCCCTCCCAGCGGCTTTAGAAGAGGAGGAGGAGGAGGAGATTGGATTTATACCCCGCCCTTCACTTGGAGTCTCAGAGCGGCTTACAAACTCCTTTCCCTTCCCCTCCCCGTGGACTGGCAATGTGCGGCACACCGGGGACGGAGAGGCCGGATGCCACCCAGCCCTCCCAGCGCTTCCGGAGGGGGGGAGATGGGCTGGTGTGCCGGCGGAGAGACTGCAGGCCACCTGGCCCTCCCAGCGGCTTTAGAAGCTGGGGGGCGAAGGCAAGCCGCCGATGGCTGGCGCGGTGGGGAAGGACATGGACCACACCGCCACAGCGGTTTGCGGAGACAGGTCAGGTGGTGGAGGCGGTTGCCCCACCGCCACTTGGTCCTCGACCACTTGCGAGTCCACCGGGGCCCTGTGCCATCGCCCTGCGGCACAGTGTGAGCGGCTTGGCCTGGAGGGAAGAGGTGACGGCCTCCTCCTCCTCCTCAGGGCTCTGCATGAGGGAGACAGAGCAGCAAAAGAGTGCCGCTGCTGTCTTCAGCTCCCTCACAGAGGATGACGCGGGGCCATCGGCCGCCCTCCACCAGGGCTTCCGCGCTGCCTGGGCTGGTGTCCCCCAGGCTGGCCAGCAACCTCCATGGAGCGTCAGTGAGCATCTGGCCCCTCCATCAGCTCTGAGGACACTGAGGCCGAGAGGTACACAGCGCGTCTGTGGGTGGGAGGAAGGGAATGCAGCTAGTGGCCAGGGACCCATTTTTGAGTGGCACTTCACGGAGCCTATTGATTTCGCCGTGCATCAAATCTTGCCACCCCAAGTGACATATATAAGGAGAGATTTCCAAGCTCAACCAGTCTCTGGAAGCACAGTCCTGCACTATTTCAGTCCCAATACATAACAAGCCCAATTTATTTTTGTGTAAATAAAGGAAAATATTTGAGGGAGGAGAGGAGCTAAACTGTACCATAGATATGCTATTACTGATGAAAACTGGCAAAAGATAGGAGCTCCCCAAAAGAATTATGTAGTCCCATCAAAACATTCCAGAAAGGTAGCCATGGGCGCGATCACATGCAGAATTAGCTGTGCTATAGGCGCAAATGCTGGTCGGATTTTAAGGGCACGCTCAGACACCAACATCTGCCAAGCGTCCCGCTCCCATTGGTAACCTGTTTTGCTCCACTGCAGAAGCGGAGTAAAAAGACACTGGGGAAAACCTAGCAGCAAACGCGTTTGCTATGGGCCAGGAACAGACTTTCCCCAGTGTGATCATGCCAGCGCACTTCCATGGCATTGGGATTGGGCCATCACAAGTCCATGTTTTTTTTTTCCCGTTTCAGTATGCACATCATCGCACACTGCATAGGGAGCACTCAGTGCGGAGATGCGAATCAGTGATCCTTCATTGAAGCACACCGGAAATACGTGGCCAACCCCCCCCCCCACTCCCCCGCGGTTGCATCTGATCACGCCGTGGCGGGCTGCCCCCGCAGCTCTCAGTGACTGTGTGAACACACAAATGCGGTTCTAATTACTGCGGAGCAAATAGCCTCGCTCCCCCCCCCGCATTATCTCGCATGTGTGAACACTGCCCATGTTAGTCTGTGGAGGAACAATTGAACTTAAGTCAACTGATATTTTAACAACTAACATAATTTGTCCTAGCATGAGCTAGTGCTCAGTTCATCAGATACAGGAAGTGTACATCAAAAAATGTTTATATTTTAATTTGAGGAAAAGAAGATGCAAGGGCACGTTTCAAAGAGAGGCCAGTGTGAACGATGTAACTCACCTTTCTGTTGCTATGTAGAGTGCACTGACATCACTTTGAAGCAAGAAACATCACAAGCTGAAGACTGACTGAACACATTTATTCTCATTTGCATCCTGTTCTGAACTTGTTTGACCATATGCAGAAAATATAAAGCGTCAGTAGAGAGAATGGATAATACAGTCAGAATAATCTGGTACTGGCATTACCTCTCACATTCAAATTTATTTATTTATATATTTATTTATACTTTCAATTTGTACCCCGCTCACCCCCGAAGGGCTCTAAGCGGCTTACATGGTGCATGGTGCAGAGACCTATGCAGAAACCCTAACTACGGCCACAGTACGTCTGGGGTGGGGAGAGCCCTACCAGGTACCCTCCCGGCTCCGATCGTTTGTTTATCCAGCGAGTGGGCGACTTCTTCCAGTTTTTCTCTGGTGCTTCTTCCACGGCCTCCGCTGTTCTTTCAGCTCTATGGCAACTCCTCTCGGGGGCTGTTGGTTATGGGTCCTGGTGTGCAGCCGCGGTGGGCGTCACAACGTCCTTGCGGCTCCGGACGTCCTCCTGCTGGCCATGTCATCAGCTGCCGAGCCCACCGCCTCCTTGGGATGTCGCTGCCTCTCTTCATCTCCTCCGTGCTGACCGCCACCATGTCGCCACCCCTTCTCGATTCCTCGCTTGGCTGGAGCCCGATTTCGAGGGAGGGGTACCCCCCTGTCCTCCTACGGACAGGTACCCATTTACCTAATTGCCCCGAGGGGCTTTTGGACTGCTGGGTTGGCAGGAGCTGGGGCAAGGGTTGGGAGCTCACCCCAACCACGGTGGTATTCGAACCGCTGTTACAGCTGTTCACTATTTCTACAGGCATTTAACTGCCTGTGCCACCGCCCTCGGGGATGCCAAATGGACTAGAAGTAATGAGTACAGAGTGGCATATATTGTTCTCTGTGCTTTTTCCCACACAACTCTGTGAAGTAGGCTGTGAGGATGTGACTGGCCAAAGGTTCCCCTTTCAACAAAGAGTGGGAGTTGGATCTAAGACTCTCAGATCCTGCTCTGACATTTGTCCTACAGTGGTTCTGGACAGATTTCCATAGTATTTGGAATACCTTCTTCTGTACATTCCTCTATGTGCCCTCAGGGCACAGGGAGAGGCCATGCTCCATATTGTTTCCTTCTCTAAATCTAGGGTTGCCTCCCTCCAGGTATTACTATCAGTTATCCCTGAATTATGACTGATCTCTATACAACAGATTCAGAGGATGGATTCTCTGGCATTACATCCCTGCTGATCTCCCACCCCTTTTCCTAAACTCTCCTCAGCTTCTGCCCTCAAATCTCCAGGAAATCCCTACTTGGAGCTGTCAATTGTATCAGATAGGCTGGACATATTCTGTGGCAGCTTACACCCTCTGGAACTGCCTCCTTGGGAGATCCATTCAGTCAGGAGTGTCAAGTATATGGCCCAGGACCAAAACTGGCCCTGTGCAGGGCTCTTATCTGGCCCGCAAGCTACTTTTGCAAGGAAAGGAAGGCAGGAAGCTGCTCGGGGTGTGTGAGTAGGTGCACACACACAGTGGGTGCGTTCAGACGGGGCGTTTCTGCTGGCATAAACTGCACCGGTTGGAACCGGTGCAGTTTATGCCAGCAGAAACGTGATCAGACTCACCCTCCTGTCTGCGGAGCCCTCCGGTGGACGCCCGCTCACACACTGCAGGTGTCGGCGTTTTTTTTTTTTTTAAAGGACTGTTTGAGCATGCGCACAGGCAGCCATTCAGAGAATGGCGATTTTTGCGCATGCTCAACCCTCCCTTACATTTAAACTTTAAAGGTAAGCACTTACCTTTAAAGTTTAAAGCCCAACCTGGCCTCGCTTAAGTCCCGGATTCCTCCGGGACAGTAAAGTAAGGGCTTTTTTTATTATTTTAACAAACGCTCAGGGCGAAGCTTCGCCTGAGCGCATATCGCCTAGTTTTTAAAAGAAAATGGCGGGGGAAAGCCGGAAGCCTCAGGCTTCCGACGGAAGTGGCTGCGCAACAGAGGAGAGCGATCAGACGCCGGGGTGCACCGTTTTCAACCGTTGCACTCTGTTTACCACCATGTCGGACCTAGTGGCAGAGTGCAACGGTTTAAAAGGATTTACAACGGTTAGGGACGGGAGGCAGATGTTCGCTGTCTGAACGCCCGTAAGTACACCGGTTGGAACCGGCACCCTAACTGTTGTAAAGCCCCCGTCTGAACGCACCCAGTGATTTGTGTGTGATCAGAGCTGTGAAGAAATAGCAAGGAAATGTCGGGGTGGCTGATAGGCTGAGGTAAAATAATGTGGGGGGGATGAAGGCAGAGGAGGCCTCCTCTTACCGCAGCTCAGCAACGATTGGTGTAGCCACTACATGGGGGAGGACGAAGCCAAGCAGCCAGTGCTGCCACCACCACACCAACTGGCTTTATGTTTCTTCAAACAGTGACTGTGGGGAGGCAAGCGAGAGCAGGCATGTGAAGTGGTGGTTTGACAATGAAGAGACAGGGCCAGTGGGGAAGAGAGAAGGAGGAGGCCCGACATGTGGGCCATCTTGTGTGTGCTGCTCTGAGGAGAAAGACCTCCTGGTCTCAGAACCAAGCAGCGGAGCAAAGGGGGGGGAGGGGCACTGCTGTAGCTGCTGCACCTCTGAACAGCCATGGAGCCAGGAAGGAGAGTGTCAGTGCAGCTGTGGGATGGCAACCTCCCTTCTCTCCCCCCCATCTGTTCTCAGCTCATGTGAGAAAAGGGGTCTCAGGAGGACAAAAAGTGCCCCTTGGAGGTTTTGGAAACAGCCTCTTCAACAGGCTTTCGCCTCAGCCCTATCAGTGGGGGTGGTGGGATCTGGGAGAGCCAGGTTCAGCCACCATCCTCCTGAGCTAGGGCCCCGTTGTCTGAGTCACCTGGGGCCGGTCGCTCAGCCTGGCCCACCTCACAGGGTTGTTGTTGGGGGTGGGCTGGTGGATCGGGGAGTCCAGTGTGCTGAGATGTAGGTAGGATGGGGGGAGAGAAGAAACAAAAAGTGAGAGACGGATCGTAGCCATGATCAGCTGCTCAGGTTGGGCGTATGGGGTTGATGCTGAAAAACGACCTTATTTACTTGCAAGAAAGATGACTTGTCTCCTAAAAATACAATATACATGAAAAGTAATTAATTTGTATGGAAATGTAAGAAACCCCCCCCCCTTTATAGTATCCCTTGGAGGGGCAGGGGAACTAGTCTTACATATGATTAAATACATTTATTGGGACTTTTGTAGGTTCCCCACTAAATCAATTGCTTTCACTCCTAGGAATCAATTGGTTTTGTTTGTACTTTGACTAAAAATAATGTTGTTAATTGGGTTTACCTGTGTCTTTAATAAAGTTCATATCTCCTGTGCCTGGCATTACGTTTTATGGCACACATGGGCCAGCCTGACAAAGTGACATTTATGTCAGATCTGGCTCCCATAACAAATGAGTTCAACACCTCTGCAATAAGTCATTTCCTTGTTCCTTTTTTTTTACCCCCCACCCCAAACTGAAAGGTACGTGGAGCATACTTTTATAAGTAACAAATCATCTAAAATTTTTATAACAACGGAACTATGTTTTGTAATACAGATTTCAGGAGTCGTCCTACTTAGTGTGATTTGGACAGAAATTAAGATGGGTGGACGAATTAAGAAAGAACTGAAGAAACAAAGTAGAAAAATTGATTGACAGATGGAAAGAGAGGAAGGAAGGAAGGAAGGAAGGAAGGAAGGAAGGAAGGAAGGAAGGAAGGAAGGAAGG
>NW_015166495.1:11218-13327 GCF_001447785.1 Gekko japonicus
AGGGAGGGAGGGAGGGAGGGAGGGAGGGAAAAGAAGGAAAGTGTTTTAGTGTGGAGGAGATGAATGGACAGAGAGGAGGAGGGCAAATTCTTCAGTCAGACATTTGCTTCCCAAGCAGCCTCCAAAAGGCTCCTTTCACATCTTTATTTCTAAGACTATAAATCAAAGGGTTGAGCATTGGGGTCACTGCTCCATAAAACAGGGCAACAATTTTGTCACGGTTAGAGAAAGTTTTGCCTTGTGGCCGCAGGTACATGGAGATGGCTGAACCAAAGAAGATGCTGACCACTACCAGATGGGACCCACAGGTTGAAAATGCCTTGCCTCGTCCCTTGTCTGTGTGCATGCGCATTACAGCCTGGGCGATGCGCCCATAGGTCACCAAGATGAAACTGAAGGGCACAGCAAGCACAATAACGCTGATGATCATGATGACAATCTCAGTCACTCGTGTGTCTGAGCAGGCCAGCCTGAGGAATGCCTGTAGCTCACAAGTGAAGTGGTTGATGATGTTGTGTCCACACAACTGAGTGGGTTGAATCAGTCTAGGGATCAGGGTCATCACAAAGGCACTGCCCCAAGACAAGGCCGCCAACTGGATACACACCTTCCAACTCATGATGATGGTGTAATGCAAAGGGTTACATACTGCAGCAAAGCGGTCGTACGCCATGACAGCCAGCAAGAAACACTCTGCTATGCCGAGAAAGAGGCTGACATACATCTCAGTTATGCATCGGGCATAGGATATGGTGGCTCGGAGGAAGAAGCAGTTAACCAGTATTTGTGGAATGCTGCAGGTAATGTAGAACATGTCCAAAAAGGAAAGGTTGCAGAGAAAGAAATACATTGGTGTGTGCAGAAGAGGGCTCAGGATGATCAGGACAATCAGAAGGCTGTTACTGAACAGTGTGAGGAGGTAGAAGACAAGGAAAGCCACAAACATCACCATCTGAGCCCTGGGGTGATCAGAAATCCCGAGCAAGATGAACTCGGTCACCACGGTCACATTGCTCTTCCCCATATTGTCCTTCGCTGTTCTTCCCTGTGAAAGGAATAGAAACATAATTCTTGGGACACAGTGCATCTTGAAAATCTCTTGTGTCTCTGAAAAGTGTTTTGGATAGTGGCACAAAGATCTGAGAAGGCCAGTGAAATCTAATGAAAAGGAAATGGAAGTCCATTTGTGGAACAGCAGTAATTGTCCTTGAAAAGTACGTTGTCCTTGAAGTATATCAAGCTAGTATGTTTCTAGACCTTCATTCCTCCAAGGCGTTTAGGTTAGTACACATAGTTCTCTATGTCCTCATTTCATTCTCACATCAACTCTATGAGTAAGGTCAGACTGAGGATTTGAACCGAGGTCTCTATGGGCCTTGAATCACACAAACTCCTGCCTCACATTATTGTATAGACAAAAAGAGAACACGGAAATAAGGAAAAAGTCCATGTGAATAACGAATAATCCATAAATGATTAAATTTAATACTATAAACACCCTATAAACACAACATAGTACATAAATAAATACTCCATAAATCCAACATAATACATACATTATCAATATCCCATATAAAGTGTCTCAATTATGTATAAAGTTCTTGCCTAATTATATATATTTCACAAGAAGCACAATCCCCGGACTAAAGTCTCTAGACTTGCTGTAAATAATACCTGTGTGTTGGATTCCAAACGATACATGCAGCTCCTTTAAGTAATCCTTGCCAAATTTCAGATTGCAAAATAATGTAATTGTGCTCAACCTGTTGGATTCCAAATAATGCATGCCAGTTTGGGGTAGTGGTTAAGTGCGCGGACTCTAATCTGGGAGAACCGGGCTTGATTCCCCACTCCTCCACTTGCACCTGGCTGGATGACCTTGGGCAAGCCGTAGTTCTGATAAGAGCTGTTCTTGAAAAAAGAGCAGTTTCTGTCAAGAGGTCTCTCAGCCCCGCCTACCTCACAGGGTGTCTGTCTGTTGTGGGGAGGGGAAGGGAAGGGGGTTTGTAAGCCGCTCTGGGACACCTTTGGGTTGTGAAGGGCGAGGTATAAATCCAATCTCCTCCTTCTCCTCCTCCTCCTCCTCCTCCTCCTCCTCCTCCTCCTCCT
>NW_015166495.1:13368-31000 GCF_001447785.1 Gekko japonicus
TCTTCTTCTCCTTTAAGCAATCCTTTCCAACTTTAAAAACTTGCAATATAATATAGTTGTATATAACCTGACAGAAACGCCGGCATGAAGCTTCTGTTTCAAAGATCTTCTTCAGAGGCTAGCAGCTCACCGTCATGCCTATTACTAAAAGATAAAGAATACAATATAATTATATCCTATACTGTACGCTGAATTCAAGCAATGAAACCACTGCTAACTGAATTTAATTTTTTTTTAACTTCTCCACATGTACCAACAGATCAAAGAATCCTGATATCAATGCATGGAGTCTGTCGCATCATGGGTCTTCCAGGAGAGAAGTGCAATAACTGTTTGTGCTAGTCTCAGCTAATAAATCTCTTGTTAGGCATTTACTACTAAATTGAATTATGCCCATTGCTGAGATGTTCTTAAGGAGGATAGAATAAATTTTAGCAAGCAGCCAATACTATAATTTCAACCGGTCTAGTTTTAAAATAATAGAATGGATTTTAAAGAATATAGCAGGTAGACATTCCTATGTATCAAAACAATAATTTAAAAAGATTTATAAGGCAGATAGCCGTACAACTGTAAATAAATATTATGCAAGAATTTTAAGAACTATAACATGTAGCCATTCATATATAAGGAACAGCAGTACAAATATTTAGTTCAAAACTATTAAATTGACAAATCTTTCTTGTAGCCTCTTAGGAATTAACACAAATGTTAAATAATAATAATTATATATAATACCTTTTGATTTATTGATTGCTCAATCCGGCAGAGCTGCTGGCTCTGAGCGATTTACAGTTACACAGTTTCACACAAGGGACTAACAATTTCATAGGGGTAAGGGAGGACAACATATAATTCTTTAAATCGCACACATTTTGCAGCCGATGGGGATTTTTGTTCAGCTGTAGGCTTCAGACGTGTTCCGGAGGCATTCACTTTTCGGCTTGGCTTGATGACATTGGTTCTTCCTAGGCTGCTTTGAATCGTAGTGCCGCACTGCCACCGCCTGGCCGGATTGGCCCATTACAGGCTTCTTAATGCCGGAGAGGTCTTTAATAGCCTTCCGAGCTTACGAGCTGGACATTTCATTCACCAGCTAACACCTCCCCTACGGGGGTTTAGTGTGCCCACCCTCTCTAAGGAGTGGTACCCATTGTATCTACTCGCCGAAGCTTTCGAACTGCTGGGTGGACGGCGAGCTGGGGACAAGGCTGGTAGCTCACACCAGCGCGGGCTAGAACTGACAGCAACTCTGTTCAGTTCAGATGTTAACCAGAGGATAAATCCTCTGTGCCACCGCACAGTGTACAAAGTAACAACCATTCATACATAACTAGACAGATCTATATTAGCATTTAAGCTATTTGGTTTTAGACTATTAAACTTGAAAATCCAAAAGGCTTCTCTCCTTGCCAATATTTGCCTAATGTCCATGGTGTCACTAGGCTTACATACTTCCAGGACAAAGAAACTAATATCCTCAAACCTATGATTATGTTGTAAGTAATGCTTAATAAGTGGAGCATCAGGAGATAAGCGTCTTAATCTGGATTTGTGTTCCAGAATCTGAATACATATAGCTCTACTACTTTGTCCAATACTTTTCACAAGGCCAATGAATTATGTAAATCAATTTTTTTTGATGCACAAGAACAAAAGCTTTGAAACACTATAAGAGACCTGAGTCCCCTAGGCCAAAATTCTTTGATCTGTAAATTTTGGAAAACTATAAAACAACTAATACTAGAGATTACGAATATAGATCTGGTGCCAGAAACATATCTGCTTAACATGTTACCGGATGGGATTTAATATAATGAGTTATGTCTAATATTATATATTCTTACTAGTTCTAGAATTCTCATAGCGAAATGTTGGAAATCAGATAAAATACCAAGTAGAGAAGAAATAATTATGAAAATTATGGAAATTAAGGAAATGGATAAAGTAAACACGATATTGTCAGGGAAAGACGAGAATGTGTTTAGAAAAAGATGGCAAAAATGGACAGATGGATTGAACAAAGTGTGTAAATGTAAACTCCAAAAGTATTCTGTATATATAATGCATATATTTTTCTTTTTTGTTATGGAAAAATGATAAACTTTTTAAAAAAGGAAATGCCCAATAACAGTTTCTTTATTAATATTCCTCTCTTCTACATCAGCTTGTACTAATATGTTAGCAATATTTCTTGTTCTTTTTAGACCAATAAAAGGAGGAGTCTCACATCCTGGAATCTCATTAAGAAAATCCCAATATTTGAAAATTATTTTCTTTATTGTATTTGCTAAGGGTGTGTACTCAAATGAGCATGCTATCCATTTTTTTGTATTCCTAAACTTATTCTGTAATAAAGATTCTCTGCTCATCAAATCAGCCTTTGTTATAGAGTCCTTAATAATTTTTTTCTGGATATCCTCTTTCCTGCAATTGTTTAGTTAACACTTTGCATTCTCTTTCAAAATTACTCTGAAAGGTGGAGTTTCTTTTATATTCTAATAAATTGCCCATATGGTGCTGTGGTCACATGCACTAAATAATCCACTTTCAATCTAATTTCAATGCACTTTCCAACTGGATTTTACTCTGTGTACTGGCAAAACCCAGTTGGAGAGTGCACTGAAAGTAAATTGAAAGTGGATTGTTTAGTGTGCATGACCACAGCCTGAGAGATTTTTCTTCATATGTATCGAGTGGAATGATCTATAATGTAAAATACTATTCTTTTCAGTGGCTTTCCTATAGGTCTTTACAGACAAAAGTGCCCAAAGTATTCCTATAAATCACAGTGTGTAGGAATTACAGTCAAACTGCCATATGTACTTAATATTTGGATGTAAATTATCCATCCATTAAAAAAATGATCAACGACTTCACCATCCTCAAAAACAAAGACTAAATCATATATATATATCTTGTAAAAGACCACATTTTTGTAAAAAGGGTTGTTCATAGAATTTAATAAGAAGTTGCTCTTCAAATTGGCCACACTTGGGACTAAACTGCTGCCCATTGAGATGCCACCAATTTGGATATAAAACTGACCATTAAACTTAAAATATTTTTTTTCAAAGATGACATCTACCAGTTCTAATAAAAGATAGGTGGGAGGATCCAAATTGGTGCAAGAATTAAAGGTGTCCTCAAGTACAGTGTGGGTTTCCTCTAATGGAATACTCATGTGGATCGAGGTAACATCCGCTGTGGCTAACACAGAACTATTAGAAATAGCCAATCCTTCTAGCTTTTGAATCAGATTCCCACTATCTCATCTATATGATGGCATTTTGGTTACAATGGGCTGCAAGAAAGAATCCACATACTTGGAAAGAGGTTCAAGCAGTGAGCCACATCAGGAGACAATGGGTCTTCCAGGTTGATTTTTCTAGGCTTTTATGTATTTTTCGGAGCATGGAAAATATAGGAGTCCTTGGGTGTGTGACTAATAAGAAACTGAAAAGTGCATCGTTTATGATACCCAAAGACAACCCAAAGTTGTCTTAATAATGTTAGCTATGTTTTTAGTAGGGTCATTTCCAATTGGCATACAGTACTGTCTATTTGATAATTGCCTCATGGTTTCCTTAATATATTTGTCTCTTTCTTGGACTACAGCTGTGCCAGCCTTATCAGCATATTTTATAATGATACTATTGGGGGAAAGCCGACAGGAGATGAAAAGTCTCTGGTTCGGGTTGGCTCATCTGAGAGAGGTGAGGGGGTACCGGTTGCTTTTCTACAGGGAGGTGGATTGAAATTGTCCACAGAGGCCATGGCTGGTGACATGGACTGCCGGACAACGACTCGAGATAGCAAGAGGAAGGAGGCAGGCTTAACTTGTAAGGGAAATTACAGCTGTTTCTATACAAATGCTAGAAGTGTCCGAGGTAAAATCGGGGAGTTGGAGTGCTTGGTGAGGGAGGGAAAAATAGACATTGTGGGTATTTCTGAAACTTGGTGGGATGAGGAAAATCAGTGGGACACAGTGATTCCCGGTTATATATTATATCGGAAGGATAGGGGGGGAAGGGTTGGAGGTGGGGTAGCTCTGTATGTCAGAGAGGGTATAAAGTCTAGAAAGATTGAGAGGCTAAGTGAATTGGATTCGCTTCTGGAAGTTCTATGGGTTGAAATAGGGGGGCCAAAAGGAAACTTAACACTGGGAGTTTGTTATCGCCCACCAGATCAAAAGATAGAGGAGGATTATAAAATGATGAATGCCTTAAAGATAGCAACTAGACAAAAACACTGTGTAATAATAGGTGATTTTAACTACCCACACATTGATTGGGTCAATATGTGTTCTAGCCGGGAAAAAGAGATTGAGTTTCTAGACACTCTAAATGACTGTGCTATGGAGCAGATGGTCACGGAACCTACCAGGGGAGAGGCGATCCTTGATTTGGTCCTAAGTAACACTCAAGACCTGGTGAGAGATGTAAAAGTGATTGCACCGCTTGGAAACAGTGATCATAATGTTGTTGAGTTCATCATTTGTACAAATAGAGAATTGGCCAAAAAGACTCACACAACCATTTTTAACTTTAAAAGGGGTAATTTCTCTGATATGAGGGGACACGTGGGGAGGAAACTGAAAGGAAAAGTAGAAAGGGTCAAAACAATTGGGGAAGCTTGGGATCTATTTAAAACTACGATCCTAGAAGCTCAAAAAATATATATTCCGCAGGTTAGGAAAGGCACAAACAGGTATAGGAAAAAGCCTGCATGGTTAACAAACAGAGTAATGGAGGCTGTAAAAAGTAAAAAGAATTCCTTTAAGCAGTGGAAAGCTAGTCACAGTGAGGCTGATAAAACGGAACACAGGCTATGGCAAATAAAATGCAAGTCTGAGGTCAGGCAGGCAAAAAGGGAATATGAGGAGCATATAGCAAAAAACGTAAAAACCAACAATAAAACTTTCTTCAAATACATTAGAAACAGGAAACCAGCCAGGGAGGCAGTGGGGCCCTTGGACGACCAAGGGGTAAAAGGAGTATTGAAGGATGATAGGGAAATGGCTGAGAAGCTAAATGCATTTTTTGCCTCCGTCTTCACTGTGGAAGATGAGAAGTGCTTGCCCACTCCAGAACCACTGATTTCAGGAGGGGTGTTGAAAGACCTGAGTCAGATTGAGGTGACGAGAGAGGAGGTCCTAAAACTGATAGACAACTTAAAAACTGAAAAATCACCAGGCCCAGATGGCATACATCCGAGAGTTCTGAAAGAACTCAAATGTGAACTTGTAGATCTCCTGACAAAGATATGTAATCTTTCCTTAAAATCTGCCTCCATTCCTGAGGATTGGAAGGTAGCTAATGTCACTCCCATCTTTAAAAAGGGTTCCAGAGGAGATCCGGGAAATTACAGGCCAGTCAGTCTGACGTCGATACCGGGTAAATTGGTGGAAACCATTATTAAGGAAAGAATTAGTAGGCACATAGATGAACAAAACCTATTGAGGCAGACTCAGCACGGTTTCTGTAAGGGAAGATCTTGTCTCACTAACCTGTTAGTGTTCTTTGAGGGGGTGAACAAACATGTGGACAAGGGGGATCCAATAGATATTATTTACCTTGACTTCCAGAAAGCTTTTGATAAAGTTCCTCATCAAAGGCTCCTAAGTAAGCTCAAAAATCATGGGATAGAAGGACAAGTCCTTTTATGGATCAAAAACTGGCTAGTTCATAGAAAACAGAGAGTGAGTGTAGGTGGGCAATTTTCTCAGTGGAGGGTGGTAAGCAGTGGGGTACCGCAGGGATCAGTACTTGGTCCACTGCTTTTTAACTTGTTCATTAATGATTTGGAGATGGGAGTAAGCAGTGAAGTGGCTAAATTTGCGGATGATACAAAGTTGTTCAGGGTGGTGAAAACCAGTGAGGATTGTGAGGCACTCCAAGGGGATCTGTCAAGGATGGGCGAGTGGGCGTCAACATGGCAAATGGGGTTCAATGTGGCCAAGTGCAAGGTGATGCACATTGGAGCCAAAAATCCTAAATATAAATACACATTGATGGGGTCTGAACTGGCAGAGACTGAGCAAGAGAGAGATCTTGGAGTTGTAGTGGATAACTCACTGAAAATGTCGAGACAGTGTGTGACTGCAATAAAGAAGGCCAATGCTATGCTGGGGATTATTAGGAAGGGTATTGAAAACAGATCAGCCAATATCATAATGCCCCTATATAAATCAATGGTGAGACCTCATTTGGAATACTGTGTGCAGTTCTGGGCACCACACCTTAAAAAGTGTGTGCAGTTCTGGGCACCACACCTTATACTATCCTTAAAAAGGATAGTATAGCTTTGGAAAAAGTGCAGAAAAGGGCAACTCGAATGATAAAAGGGTTGGAACACTTTCCCTATGAGGAAAGGTTAAAGCGCTTAGGGCTCTTTAGCTTGGAGAAAAGACGACTAAGGGGTGACATGATCGAGGTTTATAAGATTATGCATGGGAAAGAGCAGGTAAAGAAAGAGGTACTTTTCTCCCTTTCTCACAATACAAGAACTCGTGGGCACTCCATGAAACTGCAGAGTGGTCGGGTTAGAACGGATAAAAGGAAGTACTTCTTCACCCAAAGAGTGATTAACACATGGAATTCACTGCCATAGGAAGTGGTGGGTGCTACAAGCATGGACGGCTTCAAAAGGGAATTAGATAAGCATATGGAGCAGAGGTCCATCAGTGGCTATTAGCCACAAGGTATAGCTAGGGGCTCTGGGGCAAGTGATGCTCTGTCTTCTTGGTGCTTGGGGGGGGGGGTCAACAGTGGGAGGGCTTCTAATGTCCTGGCCCCACTGCTGGACCTCCTGATGGCACTGGTATTTCTGGCCACTGTGTGACACAGAGTGTTGGACTGGATGGGCCTTTGGCCTGATCCAACATTGGCGTCTCTTATGTTCTTATGTTCTATTGTCATTGGATAAATCATTCAATGCTTTTCTTTCATTTATTGAAAGGTTTTGCCACCTATAAAGGTGGATTCCACATATACAATTTCTTTAAGTACCATCTTTTCAAACACTACAAGTGCAGGATCTGAAACATTAGGTACAAAAATAGATTTAGGTCTAAATTGACTTATGGGTTCCATGCTATTTCCAAAATATTTTCTTAGTTTCAGCTATTGCATAAATTTATAAAAATCCACTCAAGTCTGGAAGGCATTATAATAAGGAGTAGGGACAAAGTTTAAACCCAGACTAAGGACCTGTTCTTCCATCATAGTGTGTCCTAGATGATAAATTGAATACTAGTTTTTTCTGTCTGCCCCTGTGTCGGGTGCCACCCCGGGAAAAAGACCCCTGGGTTTGATAAATGATGGTTCTGTTCCTAAGACGTCTGCTATAGTTTGTCTCCTCCCTGGACGTATGGTCCGAGTTCTCAGAATATTCAGAAGTTTCAATGTCAGAAGAAGATTGCGTGGGACTAGCCCATGTAATTCTTTTCTTTTGAACATTTTTAGCATCTCACCAGTTGTAAATCATTCCTTGGGCATAGTTCCTGTTGTCACAGTTAAATTCCTTCACTTTCATTTCTTTAATTCTAGCTTCAAAATCTTTAACTTTGGTCTCTGTTTCCTGCAAATTGATTTCAAACCTATGGGGCACTTTTGTTTCTTTTAGTTTTTCAATATTACCATCATTTCTGTTTTAGTCTTCTCTATCTCTCCTTTTGAATGTGCTATAACCAGGACCATCAGGTCCATAGAGCATTTGTTTAATATAGATGCTCATTTGGTTTTAAATCTATCATTTTCCAGAAACATAGCTGGGGGGTTTATTAATTCTTAATCCTCTAGTCTGTTAAGGATATAGCATGAAGATGTAGTCTGCACATTTTCTCTTTTAACCATTCAATATTGTTCCAGTCTCCTTCTAAACCATTATTACCACCAAGAAACATAGATGGCATATCTGCTAAAATATTTTCAGTTTCTATGTCAGTAAAGGCAAACGTTTTATCATAATGAGCCATAACTCAAAAAAACACAAACATACACAAAAAGAGAACATGGAAATAAGGGAGAAGTCCAAGAAATAAGAAAGTCAGTGTGAAAACTAATAACCCATAAATTATTAAATTTAATAACATAAACACCCTATAAATACAACATAGTACATAAATCAGTATTTCATGAATTCAACAAAATATATACTTTACAAATATCCCATATAAAGTATCTCAGTCATATAGAAAGTTCTTGCCAAATTATATGTATTTTACAAGCAGAATTCCTGGATTGAGGAAGTTCTTTGAAACAGAAGCTTTATGTCGGTCTTTTGGTCATGCTTCATACAACTATATTATATTGCAAGTTTTGAAGGCAAGAACTACTTAAAGGAACTGCATGCATTATATGGAATTCAACAGGTGTTGTTGTTTTTGTTTTTAAATACACTTTATTAGAATTTTAGGATATGCAGGAGTAAGGGGAGAAGGGGGGAAAGTAATAAATCTTCTGCATATAACTCTTCTCCACATAACATTTCACACTACAAAAAGATAGACTGTGAAATTTTAAAAGTTCATAAAGGCTTCTTCATATTATATTATCAAAAAGTTGAGCCCAATTACATTATATTGCAAGCTGCGAAAAGGCTATATACAGTTATATTGTATTGCAAGTTCTGAAAGCTTTTGAAAGTTTTGAAAGGAGCCGCATGCATTATTTGGAATCCAACAGGTTGAGCACAGTTACATTATTTTGCAAGCTGTGAAATTTGGCAAGGATTACTTAAAGGAGCCGGATGCATCATTCGGAATTCAAAACGCAGATATTATCTACAGCAAATTTAGAGACTTTAATCTGGGGATTGTGCTTCTTGTAAAATACATAAAACTTGGCAAGAACTTTCTACATGACAGAGATACTTTATATGGGATATTTATAATGTATGTCTTATGTTGAATTTACGGAGTATTGCTTTATGTACTATGTTGTATTTATAGGGCGTTTATATTATTAAATTTAATCATTTATGGGTTATTAGTTATTCCCACAGACTTATAATGTGGACTTTTTCCACATTAATGTATGTCAGCAGCTAAACACCACCTTGATAAAAACTGTAGAACAAACCGTATAACAACAATTGTAAGCAATCACTGTAAAACAAACTTTGCTTAGTGATGGTTTGATTCCTGCAGATGAGATTAAAAAACTAAACCTACCTGGCTTACTATACGTGTTTCCTCTTGAGTTGAGAAGCTCATATGATTGTATCAATTCTGTGTTCACAAAAAGAGCAGCCGTTTCAGTTGTGTTGCATTCACAGTTGGCAGCATTCTGTATGGCAACAGGCTGGGGATGTTTGTATTGACAAACTTATTAAAATACTTGATTGAACCAATGGTGGATTGAAAAGCCCAAAGCAGATAATACTACTAGTAGAAGATCTGGATGTTCAGCCCTTCGTGAGACATGCAGCATAAGAACTGGGGTTGGGGTGGGGTGGGGCAGGAAGGAGCCCTATTCTTCTCAGCCTTGTAGATAATTCAATCAATTCACCTTTCAGCAAAATCTGTTCATGGAGGGAGATGTAATGAGTGATCGAAAACACAGGGCTTTTTCTTTAGAAAGCCACCACTAGGATCCTAAACAGGAATATTTAAATGGCTCCTTTCAAGAGATGAATTTCAGAGCTGGACTCTACCCCAGTATATCCAGGCATCTCTTCCCACCATTGACAGCCAGAATTGATTTCTAAATTAGCTCTGTTCTCTAGTGGCTTACGAATCTTTGACTTCATCATGGCAGGTCCCCCTGGAGCAAAACAAACAAGCCCGAGGCTGAAGCAAGAAACTGTTAGGTCAGTTTGGTAGACCAAAGTCAAAGATTATTCAGCCACTCAAAAGATGAATCTGTAGAAAGGAGGTTTGGTGACTGAAATGAGCAGAGGGAGGGGGGTGACACATCCATTTGCTCTTTAGGGTACTATTTTCATTCCTTAATCCCATGCAACAAGGTCCACCCCCTTCTTATGGGAATGCTATTTTTGTTCACTGGTCACTGAGTTTAAAACTTTGCAGTCCCTGGGGTAGGGTTGCCAGCCCCCAGGTGGGAGCAGAGATCCCCCAATTAGGTGGGCTCCAATCTGCTGCTGGTCAGCTGGCCAGCAGGGAAAAACCCCACCCCCACCACCCAACACAACATCCCCAGCGTGATGTCACGTGCAGAGGTCGATTGGGGGGGATTGCCGTTCCCCCAGGTGAGGTGCGGGGGGCGGGGCACATGATGAAACCCCGCCCCCTGCTTCCGGCTGCCCCGCTTCCAGCACTCCAAGCCCCGCCCCCTGCTTCCGGCTGCCCCGCTTCCAGCCCTCATTCAGACAGGAGGAGGCAGGAGAAGAGGGAGGGTAAGTTGCTTCCCCCCCGCCTCTCCCCCCCCCTGCCTGCCTGGGGCCAGGGAGGACCTTGACGGGGCTTCCTCGCACTCCCGCCAGCCTTGCAGGTCCACCGCCGGGCCCCTGATGTCAGGGGGTGTGGCATATGCTAATGAGTTATGCTAATGAGTTCCCCTAACTCTTTTTCTACGAAACAGCCCCTGGTCATGTGGATGTAATGTCATCATGCTGGGGACACCATGCAGCGACACTCCAGTATTTTGGGCAAAACTCTATGGTGACCGTGCTGGGCCCTCATGTGTGGTGACATTGCCCCGCTCCTACACTTCAGTGAGCTCCCTCCCGCCCCCCACCAGGGAACAAAGAGGACCTGGCAACCCTACCCAGGGGTAAGGGAGGGAGCGAGGATGAGGAGGAAGTACAACACCAGAGACCTGATTGGAGGGGGAAAAAAATAGACCACAGATTTATTGAATGCAATTGGGGGAGCATTGGTACAGCATGGGGATGTCTCCTGCATTTGACAACCCACTTGCTGCCCAATGTGTGGAATGGCAAACCTTGGAATCCACAAAAACAACAATACAGTCCACAGTAAACAATGACCGAGAAAAAACAATAAATAACAACTATGCACTGACCAACCCACCCAAGAGCAATAGAAAAGAGACTTCAATGCAATAAGTAATGCATGTAATCCATCATAGAACGATACACAAATTCATAATATCCCAAAGGGAAAGAACAACGTCCAGAATAACAATCTCTCATAACAATCAAGTCTGGAATAGATGTCCACAATGAAGTCAGATGTCCACCACTTTTCAACACTTTTCCTAGGTATGAATTAGTGTTTCGGACTTCAGGTCCTTCCTCAGGAGCTACAAGCTATAAAAATAGAATACATCATACTAATAAACCACATAATATTTCACAACCTTTTCATATCAATTTTTTTTATCAACACTGAACAATAAGGTTGTGAAATATTATGTGGTTTATATGTTTGTATTGTATTTTATTAGTATGATGTATTCTATTTTTATAGCTTGTAGCTATAAATAGTATTCTGGACTTTGTTCTTTCCCTTTGGGATATTATGAATTTGTGTATTATCCTATGATGGATTACATGCATTACTTATTGTATTGAAGTCTCTTTTCTATTGCTCTTGGGTGGGTTGGTCAGTGCACAGTTGTTATTTATTGGTTGTTCTCGGTCAAACCTTGGAATCCCACAGGGGCACAAGCCACCGCATGGTTCTTTTGCCACCTGATGGTGAGGCCCAGCCAATAGCTCCTGAACTCGACATGCCACTATATGGCTGTACCCCTAAACCCCCTTAAGAGAGCTCCCAAGACAGAAGAAGTGGACATACTGGAACAGCCTCCCCCCCAAATGGAATTCACTGGCATTCACTGCTGCAAGGACAGGTAGTGGCTACAAGTATAGTCAGTTTCAAGAGGGGATTGGATGGTTCTATGATTCTTACCATTGTAAATCCAGGTGTCATTTTGTAGGAAAAGAGCTAGGGGGACTCATTAGCATAACTCATTAGCATATGCCACACCCCCTGACATCACCGGAAGTGTGTCCTCCCCACAGCCGGTGGCGACCTCCAGCGGGCACCAGCAGGGAGCTCCAGGCCCCGCCCTCCCGCACCTCACCCGGGGGGATGGCGTCCCCCCGCGTCCCCCCCAAATGACCCCTGTGTAAATCACATAAATTTTTAATACATGGACAATGAGGAACAGACTTTTGTCAGAGAGCAATAACCTGGGTTATTTCTTCATGCCCCTTGGGCAGCACCCCAGACTGTGAGTCCTCACGGGTAAAATACACACAAGCAAAGCAGACCTCTAAAATATATAAAGTTTTATGAAAGGATTAAAAAAGATATTACTACACAGTGCAATCTTCACAGCTCAGAAACAAAGAAAATAAAGAAACTAGCTGTTCTGTCCGATACATTGGGTGTTAGATGGCAAATCTTGCAGCATACAATCCAAGCAGTAGCCTAGGTGCATTCTCTACATTGCAATCCATAATGATGAAGCATAACATATCAGAGCATACTAGGCAAGGCATGATCACAGAATTAGCATGGCTTCTCTCAGGCCCATATCCTTGTTTTGTTTTTGTTTGTTTTTTTTAAAAAATGTCACTCATGGTTTTCACTCATGGATTTATTATCATCATATACCCGTGTTATAGCTTTTGCCCTCTCACATCAGGTGGTCTCTTGACTCCAATCAGGAATTCCCTTTGATGGAAGCTTCCAGAAGATGTTCCTAATTCCCCCCTCCCATCTGGTTATGCAACTGAGCACAGGTTCTCAGGCTTAACCAATTACTAGGTTGTTGAGCCTGGCCTTGAAAGAGATCAAGATGGTGGCTGCAGGAAGTTCCAAATCACAAACATCTGCAGACCAGACTAGGCCCTCTAATAATCACGTTAACCCTTGAGGGAAATTCGGGTGCTTTGCCTCACAACTTGTCATAAATAAATAATAAATAGGATAAAAATAGGATACTCAAAAGTTATATACTGGACCTCCTTCCTTGTTCTAGCACTGTTTAAGCGTTTTGATTAATTATTTTATAATTTGAAATGTATTTTAAATTGTTCAAGAGTGTTAATGATTTTTATGTTTGCCACCTTGGGAACCCTGATCAAATGGAAAGGCAGCATAAAAATGCTCTAACTAAATAAATAATATAAAATTGAACAAGCTGGGTCATATAAATAACCAGGAGTCAGTGTGAGTTAGTGTGAGCTGGCTCACAGTTTTTTAGCCTCCAGCTCAGACATTTTTGTCTTCGCTCAGGAAGGAGGGCTCCAGAGCAAACTAATTGATGCAGCAGCCAAATTGCTCGCTCACAACTTTAATGCCAGAAGCTCACAAAGTAGAACTTTTGCTCACAAGACTCCACAGCTTAGAGGGAACATTGCCAGGAGTCATATTTGATGATGAATTATGTTGGAAATAGCCATATTGAATCAATTCTAGTTAAGCCAAAAGGGAGATCAGAGTGACTAGTGCGCACTACATACCTGTGCAGCACTCCAATTATTACAACAAAGATCAGTTTCTATATGCAGTCCCGGTTTGGATATAGGTGGTTACACCTTCTATTGAATTTCCATTTAATTTTTGAGAAGAATCCTACAAGTGCCTAGGCATGCATTTTCTATGACTCTCAATTAGAAATTGGTATCACATCACTTGTAAACTTGGCCTGGCTACCAAGCCTTTACATTTCGAATCTGACTCTCGTTCATCAACAATCAGAACAAATTTCTTTGTAGCCTAATAACCAATCCTTATGCTGTATCAGAAGAGAAATTCACCACATTGGGTCTTTGCCCTGCTTTTTAAAAAGCCAGTGGGGATAAGAGTAGCTTTTTTTTTTTTAAAGCAATCAATGACTGTATGAAGGATACCGATTTTCAAGAAACTTTGGCTAAAGCCTGCCAAGTGTGTTCTCCCCTTTTATTCAATTTAGCTTCAACAATCCCACATCAGTATGTACATTCTCTGAGCAGATGATCCAACCAAAGGATTACTATATTGACCAAAGAACTGCAGCATGTGTTGCTAAATTTCTGTTATCTGCAATGAAAATATGGGTCAAAATAATGTCCTGTGTATAATTTATTCAGATTCTAACCCTTACACTGTTAGATATACTAGATTGAATGATATCTGTAGAGAAATGAATGATATACGAGAAATAATAATGTAGATATATATAGGAATAATGATATTTGTAGAGAATAAAAGAAATTAATAAATTGGGTATTTTTGTGATTCTCTATGGCTCGTGAGTCATATTAAAGGTTGATTGACTGATATTCAGAAGTTGGAGACATTTTGCAAAGATGTTCCTGGCTTGGGACAATTTTTGGTGCTGAACTATTCCTGACTGCAGTGTCAACCGAGTCTTTGCAAACATTGGTAACAAATGGGGTTTTGCCTTTTAAACAAGAAAAGGAAGGAAACCTCCTATTTGCTTCATTCATTTATTATGTAAACATTATGTACACTGATACTGTGATATTGATAACATAATGTTGAGATCAATAGAATCACACATAAAGAATCACACAGAAAAATGGCTAGATATATTTATACAGAAAGGATATCAGTATGGACACTGAGTCTGGAAGTGATTTATTTCTCTACTTTGCTCCCGATCAGCCTCGATAAGGCTCCCTTCACATCCCTGTTTCTCAGGCTGTAAATCAAGGGATTGAGCATTGGGGTCACTACCCCATAAAAGACAGCCACTATTTTTTCCCTATCTGTGAATGTCTTGGCCTGAGGCTTCAGGTATCCAGCTAAGGCAGTGCCATAGAAGATGCCCACCACAGCCAGGTGAGAGCCACAGGTGGAAAAAGCTTTGCCCCGGCCTTCAGCTGAGCGAATTCGCAGGACAGCCAGACCAATGCGCCCATAGGTCAGCAGGATGAAAGCAAAGGGGAACAAAAGAGTGAAAACACTCGTTATCATCATGCTAAGCCCATTGGCGTGAGTGTCAGAGCAGGCCAATTTCAACACTGCTTGGACCTCACATGTAAAATGATTCACCACATTGCGGCCACACAAGCGTGCCTGCATGCTAAAAAAGGGGACAATGGTCAAGAGGAAAGAGCTGAGCCACAGGCTGACGGCCAGGATGATGCAAACCTTCTGGCTCATGATCAAGCTATAGTGCAGCGGGCTGCATATTGCCACAAAGCGGTCATAAGCCATGACAGCTAGTAAGAGGCACTCAGCCACACCTAAAAATAGGCCAATGCTCATTTGTGCAAAACACCTGCCCAGGGGTATAACGGGCTTGTCTTTGAAGCCATGTGCCAGCATCTGTGGGACAGAGTTAGTGACATAGCAGACATCGATGAAGGAGAGGTTGCTGAGGAAGAAATACATAGGTGTGTGGAGGTGGGAATCCATCGCAATCAACAACACAATGAGACCGTTCCCAGCTACGGTGATGGCATACATGACCAAGAAGAGGACGAACAAGGCGGCGCGTATGTGGGGTTGTCTGGAGAAGCCCACAAGCACAAACTCAGTCACAGTGGTTGCGTTATCCCAATCTTCCATATTTCCTGTAAAAGGGGAATGTAGAATTATAGTAATATCTGTATGGAATTCCATCTTCCAAACATGCCAGTGCATCATTTGGTTAAATTTCCAAATGGAAGATCAGATGAACATCTCTCTTTTTTTGTCAACGAGTTGGACACAGAGTAGGGGAGAGTATGCATGCAATAGAGATTGTGTGCCTTTCCAGTCTCAACCACATCAACTGTGCCAGTGCACAATTTACAATACATTACTAGATTAATTACATTTCTAGGTGAATCTGATTTTACCCATTGAGATCAGCATCTGTGGAGAAAGCAAGCTGATTTTAAGCAAGACGTTAAATTGTAGTGGGAAAGGGATCCGTAACCAGATGAAACGAGTATGCATGCAATACAGATTGTGTGCCTTTCCAGTCTCAACTACATCAACTGTGCCAGTCCACAATTTACAATACATTACTAGATTAATTACATTTCTAGGTGAATCTGACTTTACCCATTGAGATCAGCATCTGTGGAGAAAGCAAGCTGATTTTAAGCAAGACGTTAAATTGTAGTGGGAAAGGGATCCGTAACCAGATGAAACCAGATGAAACTGAGTAATGCATTTCAAATGCCCGTCACTTTTTGTTTTGACGGCTTCCCAGTGATTGTTTAGTTTGTACAATATTTATGTGGGCCCCTTGTTGCATCCTTGAGGAAAAATCATACCATGTTTTGCAGTGAGGGTGGATAAGGTTTTCATACTGTGTTCCAAAGTGGTCAAGTTAATGTTGGAAATATGTGAGGTGCAAGGTCTAGATTTCAGTCATTATAGGGTTAATCTCCTTTATCTAGTGTACTGTTGTTTAGACTGACCTGGAAGGGAAACTTGGCTCAGAGCCAATGGGAAGATAGCCTGGGAAAATCTAAGTCTGTTTACCAGCAATCATTGGTTACTGTGTTCAGGTGACTTCCTTCTAGGGGTCAAGAAGAAGAAGAATCTCCATTGTTGTGTGTGACCATGTGTTCTGTGCTGTAAGGATGTAAAGATGTAGGTCAAGATATCTCTTTTGTTTTGCAGTTTTCCATGTAGTCTTCCTTAGAAATAAAGACTTTTTTTCATAGAAAGTAATGTCTCCTCTCCAGTGAAGCAAAGATCCATTGGAAACTCTGAGTATTTAAGTATTTTTGCCTGTTTTCCCAACAGTTAATTCTGTTTCAAGCACAGGAGGGAGAAGAATAGTTGAAGGATGACTTACGTAGCCTTTCTGAATGCTGATCCAGGGCCACATTAGAGGATACATTTTTTTTTTAATAGCCAGGCATGGGTAGCTGAAAAATGGTGGAATATATTTTATTTTAAGATTATTAATAACTATTATAGGTGGATGAGAGTGGGCACCCCAACAGGCTAACCAATGGGTTCTCCAGTGCTTGTGCCCTCCTGCCCTGGCTCCAGGCACTTAGTTACTAACTTGGCAGCTCTTTCTTCATCTCCTATGGCAGATCAAAAATGTACTGAGAGATGCCACTGATCAAGGCTACTCCCCCACACTGGTCAGCATGAAGATTCAGGAATTGGCCTGCAGCAGTGAGGGAGTCTCTTTCCCCAACACTTGGATAGGACAGTCCAGGCCCATAGCTACAGTGGGGCATCTCAGGGCCCAGCCCCCTGACTTACTGCCAAGCCCTCCCCGACTTCCCATCCAGCCCAGGTCCTTTGAGGGGGTGCAGGAGTGTGTGCATGGTGCCCCCGGACTTATTTAAAGGGCCCCCAAATTTTAAAAATCCTGGCTACGGGCCTGGGAGTCCAAAGTGTTCAATTTGGCTACATCTCCTCATCTTAAGGTACCTCTGGGCGTTCGTGTGTTCTAGATGTCTCTTTCTATATAGCATTTTATTTCTAAATACTGTAGACATGTGATTTTATTCTAGAGCTATTATTGCCTTAAATGCTGTATGAAATTGGAATTTGGGTGACATTGGTGGTTTTAAGTTGTTATGTGAACCTTAAGGGAGTTATGGGACAGTTGTGAATGGTGTGTGAGTGTATATGAATATGTTGTAGATCACCGAAATGATTGCATCCTTAATTCCGTTGTACTATGTACAATGACAATAAAGTATATTATTATTATTATTATTATTTTTGACTGTCGAGTCGCAGCCAGCTTCTGGCGCCCCCTGTAGGCTTTTCAAGGCAGGAGAT
>NW_015166495.1:31179-34948 GCF_001447785.1 Gekko japonicus
GGGAAAGAGGATAATTTTTAACAGGGTTGTGGAGGAACATGCAGAAAGGATCTATCCATGGGTATTAGCTATGACAGGCAACTGGAACTTCCATATTCTGAATCTCTGGACACCAGTCCCGGAGCAGAAATAGTCTCCTGTAATTTCTTAAATTTATCTCTAAAGTGGATCCAACAACTGCCGAGTGTTATCCTGGCTTTCTCCTTTCTGAAAAGGGAAGCTAGAATACAGAAATAGGTGGGAATTTGGTCTGGTTCTGCAGAACTCTTAGATTAGGATGCCTCAAAGCAATGGTCCATCTTATCCAGCATCCTATTCCATCCAGTGCCAATTCAATTCCATCCAGTAGTGAGAGAAAGCACATAAGCAAGTTTAAGCAATCCCTTGCTCTTGCCTTTCTATTGGACATCACACACATCCTCAACACTTTTTAGATGCAAATGAAAGGCCAGTTTGGTGTAGTGGTTAAGTGCACGGACTCTAATCTGGGAGAACCGGGTTTGATTCCCCACTCCTCCACTTGCACCTGGCTGGATGACCTTGGGCAAGCCATAACTCTGATAAGAGCTGTTCTTGAAAAAGAGCACTTTCTGTCAGAGTTCTCTCAGCCCCACCTACCTCACAGGGTGTCTGTTGTGGGGAGGGGAAGGGAGCACACAAGCAAGTTTAAGCAATCCCTTGCTCTTGCCTTTCTATTGGACATCACACACATCCACAAAACTTTTTAGATGCAAATGAAAGGCCAGGCATCCTCAGTCCGAGTTTTTGCCGAACTTTCTCCCTAAGCCTCAGTTGGAGAGGGGGAAAAAATCCCCCAAATACTCCAAGCGTCGAGATGCAAATCCCAATTTAAGGACTCTAATAAGATTTCAAAGTCTAAACACCTCAAAGTAATCTTTGGATAAATTATATTTTACATAGAACTTGATAGATTTGTACAAATGAAGTCTTGATGGCAAATGGCGCAATCACTTTTGGAATCATTTGCAGATGGATTTTTTATTTTTATTTTTTGCAAATCCACCTAATATGGTTGTGAATGAACTCCAAAACTCTGGAAAACGTTCCGCAAACAATATGTGAGTGGGTCTTATATTCTGGAATTAAAAAATAAATAAAAGATACCTCAGGTCTTACTTCATCTTCTATTTTGTTGCAGCCGACGGTTTCAAGCAAAATCCAGGATGGTTTCACCAAAGCAGTTATATTCTATCCATGACCGTTTAAAAAGGTATAATTCCATTTTGAAGATCGCAATTGTCTTTGGGAGCCCAGAGGACGACATCCCATGGAGACAATTAGCCAAGAAGAGGAGCGCCAGAAGCTCAAATAAGAAACTCGAAGTTGCATCACTTCAGATTTAACCAGTTAATGGGGACCCTCCTGGACACCTGCATGGAATGGGGGGGGGTAGATTTGCCACCTCCAACTTGGGAAACTCCTGAAGGTTTGGAACTGGTGCCTGGGGAGGATAGGGACCTCTGAGAGCTAAAATGCCACAGAGCCCACCCTCCAGAACATCCATTTTCTCCAGGGGAACTAATCTCTGTAGTCTGGCGACAAACTGTAATTCTAAGGGGTCCCCAGGTCAAGGGGTCCTGGATGCTGGCATCCCCATTTGCTTGAGATTTAACCAGTTAATATTCTCTAGACACCTTAAAAATCCAAAAGGTGGCAAAGGAATTCACTCCTGTCCCTGACCCCTGGTATAAACTCCAGGGGTGTCCCCCCCCACATTGTCATTATTAGGACATTATCTTCATCTTCTTTCCCTCCGAGAATGAGAATTCTGAATGACATTTCAGCTCAATAAAAATTTATTTATTTTATTCATTTATTGTTTATATTTATATCCCGCCTTTCCAGGTATCTGGCTCAAGGTGGCTAACAACATTAAAATGGCATAAACAACCAAGTTAAAACAATTAATAAATACCATACCAGTTAAAACAACACCAGTTGCAATTAACCCAACAGAAATGGCAGTAATCCGAATCCCATCCAACGATTGGGGTAGCATCCAGCAGAATCTCAGGCCTGAGGGTGTTCTAAAATTTCAGACCAGACGATGTTCCAGGGCACACTCATCAGTGGCAGCCCCTAATCGAAAGCCCGGTGGAAGAGCTCCATTTTACAGGCCCTGTGGAACTGTAAAAGGTCCCGCAGGGCTCCGGGAGCTCATTACACCAGGTTGGGGCTGCCACTGAGAAGGCCCTGGTTCTGGTGACATTCAGCCTGGCTTCTTTCAGACCAGGGAGGGTCAGGCGATGTTGCAACCCTGACCACAGTGCTCTCTGGGGCACATATGGGGAGAGGCGGTCCCTCAAGTAGGCAGGCCCCTGACCATGGTTAGCACCAGCACCTTAAACTGAATCCGGTACGCTATAGGCAGCCAGTGCAGCGTCCTCAGCACAGGCTGGATGTGGTTCCGTATAGAGAGACTCAACAACAGCCTGGCTGCGGCATTTTGCACTAGCTGCAGCCTCCGGATCTGGGACAAGGGCAGCCCCATGTAGAGAGCGTTGCAGTAGCCTAATCTTGAGGTGTGTGGATCACTGTTGCAAGGTCATTGTGTTTGAGGAAGGGAACCAGCTGCCTGATCAGCCGTAGGTGGCCATAGTCAGATCACCAGGCCCTGAAGGCCCATCTGAATGTGCCACCCCGACCCCGCTTAGGCGGCGAGCGGATTTTTGCTCGCCCGCGAGGCCAAATAGTCCCTATGCGGCTTCAGATGGCGTTGCAGGAGCCGAAGCCCCCTGGCAGCTCGTTAGATGAGCTAGTGGAGGACTGGCATGACCGGCTCTCCGCGGCCATCGATGAGATTGCTCCCAGGCGTCCTCTCCGGACTCGCGCTAGGCGGGCGCCCTGGTATACCCAGGAGTTGCGCCAGCTGAAGCGAGAACTGAGATGACTAGAGAGACGATGGCGTCGTGCTCGCGATGAGGCGTCAAGAGCATCTTATAGGACGTTTATGAAAGCCTATGAGGTGGCACTCAAGGCCGCAAAGAGGGAGTTCTTTGCGGCCAGGATTGCATCTGCTAGCTCATGCACGGCACAATTATTTAGTACGATTCGGTCATTGACAACTCTGCCACAGGGCAGGCAAAATGTGAGGGAATTGGATATCGGCTGTGAGGCATTTGCGAGCTATTTTGCAGAGAAAGTCTTGGCGCTCCGCCATGACTTCCCCACTACAATTGATACAGTGAGTGAACTTGAGGCCCCTTGCACGTCTTTGGAGCCGGGTTTAGTAAGTTTCTGCCCACTCAGCCTGGAAGAAGTTGACAGATTGCTTGCGGCTGTATGCCCAACCACATGCGACCTTGATCCGTGCTCCTCTGGGCTCATCAAAATGGGGCATGAGGGGTTTCGAGGTGCCCTACGGGAGATTAACAACAAGTCTCTCTTTGAGGGATGATTCCCTGGGGCACTCAAGGAAGCGATGGTCCACCCTCTCTTTAAAAAGCCATCTTCAGACCCGGCCGAATTGGCTAACTATCGGCTGATGTCCAATTTGCCCTATTTGGGCAAATTGATAGAGAGAGCGGTGGTGACACAGCTGCAGGCCTTTCTGGATGATGCTTCTGTCCTCGATCCTCACCAGTCCGGGTTTCGCCCGGGTCATGGGGTGGAGACTGTACTGGTCGCGCTGACTGATGACCTCCGTAGGCATCTGGATCGAGGTGGTGTGGCGGCACTGTTGCTGTTAGATCTGTCGACCACCTTTGATATGGTCGACCATCAGTTGCTGGCCCACCGCCTCGCCGAC
>NW_015166495.1:36112-73203 GCF_001447785.1 Gekko japonicus
GAGAGACCCAACAACAGCCTGGCCGTGGCATTCTGCACTAGCTGCAGCCTCCGGATCTGGGACAAGGGCAGCCCCATTTAGAGAGCATTGCAGTAGTCTAATCTCGAGGTGACCATTGTGTGGATCACTGTTGTGAGGTCATTGCGTTTGAGGAAGGGAACCAGCTGCCTAAGTGGTAAAAGGCCACCTTGGCAGTCGCTGCTACCTGGGCCTCCATTGTTAAGGAGGCATCCAGGAGCACTCCCAAGCTCCTGACCCTCGGCCCTGGCACCAATGGGGCCCCACCGAAAGCCGGCAATGGGATCCCTACCCTCGACCCGCTCCGACTCAAGAACAGGACCTCCGTCTTCATTGGATTCAGTTTCAGTCGGCTTCGCCCGATTTTCCCCGTGGTTTCGTGATCCCGTTTTTTGAGGATCATGAAACCGTGGGGAAAATCGGGTGAAGCCGCAGGTCAAAATGCAGCCGTGTGGCTTCAAGTGAGAAATTGACCAATAGAAGCGGGGCAAAGGGAGGCGCAACTGCGGCGCAGCTCTTGTGTGAAAATAATCTCAGAATCTAACCCTTACACTGTTAGATATCTTAGACAGAACGATATATGTAGAGATTTAATGTAAGTAATTAATTCAATATTTTTGGATTTTCCCCCCCTGATTCAGTATGGTTTGTAAGCCATAGTAAAAGTTGACTGACATGACTGATATTCAAAAGTTGGAGAAATTTTGTAAAGATGTTTCTGGTTTGGGGCAACTTTGGTTTTGCACTACCCCTGAATGCAAAGTCAACTAAGACTTTGCAAACATTGGTAACTAATAGAATTTTGCCTTTTAAACAAGAAAAAAGAAGGAAATTTCCTATTTGCTTCGTTCATATATTTATTTATTATGTAAAACATTATGTATACTGCTATTGTGATATTAATAACATAAACAATGTTAAGATCAATAGACATAGCATGCAGCATCCCAGAAAAATGGCTAGACATATTTGTACAGAAGGGATATCAGTATGGACATTGAGTCTGGAAGTGGTTTATTTTTCTGCTTTCATCCCAATCAGCCTTGATAAAGCTCCCTTCACATCCCTGTTTCTCAGGCTGTAGATCAAGGGGTTGAGCATTGGGGTTACAACCCCATAAAAGATGGCCACTATTTTTTCCCTATCTGTGAATGTCTTGGCCTGAGGCCTCAGGTATGCAGCCATGGCAGTGCCATAGAAGATGCCCACCACAGCCAGGTGAGAGCCACAGGTGGATAAAGCTTTGCCCCGGCCTTCAGCTGAGCGGATGCGCAGGACAGCCAGACCAATGCACCCATAGGTCAGCAGGATGAAAGCAAAGGGGAACAAAAGAGTGAAAACACTCGTTATCAGCATGCTAAGCCCACTGGCGTGAGTGTCAGAGCAGGCCAATTTCAACACTGCTTGGAGCTCACATGTAAAATGATTCACCACGTTGCGGCCACACAAGCGTGCCTGCATGCTAAAAAAGGGGACAATGGTCAAGAAGAAAGAGCTGAGCCACAGGCTGACGGCCAGGATGATGCACACCTTCTGGCTCATGATCATACTATAGTGTAGAGGGCTGCATATTGCCACAAAGCGGTCGTAAGCCATGACAGCTAGTAAGAGGCATTCAGTGATTGCCAAAAAAAGGCCGATACTCATTTGGGCAAAGCACCTGCCCAGAGGTATAACGGGCTTGTCTTTGAAGCCATGTGCCAGAATCTGTGGGACAGAAGTAGTGACATAGCAGACATCGATGAAGGAGAGGTTGCTAAGGAAGAAATACATGGGTGTGTGGAGGTGAGAATCCACCACAATCAACAATACAATGAGACCATTCCCAGCTATGGCACCTATATACATTACTAAGAAGAAGACAAACAATGCAGCGCGCATGTGGGGTTGTCTGGGGAAGCCCACGAGCACAAACTCAGTCACAGTGGTTCCATTATCCCAATCTTCCATGTTTCCTGCAAAAGGGGAATGGGGAATTATAATAATATCTGTATTAAATTCCATCTTGCAAACATGTCAATGCATCCTTTGGTTAAATGTCCAAATGGGGGATCAGATTAACACCTTTTTTTGGTCACTGAGTTGGACCCAGAGCGGGGAGAGTATGAATGCAATACAGTTTGTATGCCTTTTCAGTCTCAACCACATCAACTGTCCCAGTGCACAATTTATCATACATTACTAAATGAATCTGATTTTTAGAAGAAGAGATTGGATTCATACCCCGCCCTTCACTCGGAGTCTCAGAGTGGCTTACAAATTCCTTTCCCTTCCCCTCCCCACAACAGACACCCTGTGAGGTAGGTGGGGCTGAGAGAGCTCTTTCGAGAACTGTCCTTGAGAGAACAGCTCTGACAGAACTATGGCTTTCCCAAGGTCATCCAGCAGCTGCAAGTGGAGGAGCGGGGAATCAAACCCTGTTCTCCCAGATTAGAGTCCACACACTTAACCACTATGCCAAACTGGCTCCACTGTTTTTATCCACCGTTATCTACATCTCTGGAGAAAGCGAGCTTATATTAATAAAGGAATTAAATTGCAGCGGGAAAGAGATCTGTTTTCAGATGAAACCAGATGAAACTGTGCATTTGTTTCGAATATGTGTCCCTTTTGTACTTTGACTGTTCCCCAATGATTGAATAGCTCCGTTTTTACAATATCGGTACAATGTTTATATGGACTCCTTGTTGCATCATTGAGGGAAATCATTCCATGTTTTGCAGGGAGTGTGAATAAGGTTCTCATACTGTGTTCCAAACTGGTCAAGATAATTCTGTTTCAAGCACAGGAGGGAGAAGAATAATTGAATGTAGAGAAGTATCTATCATCCACCCATCCATGCATCTATCTACCTTCATCTATCTATCTATCTATCTATCTATCTATCTATCTATCTATCTATCTATCTATCTATCTATCTATCTATCTATCTATCTATCTATCTATCTATCTCTCTATCTATCATCTATCATCTATCTCTCTATCTATCATCTATCTATCTATCTATCTATCTATCTCTCTATCTATCATCTATCATCTATCTCTCTATCTATCATCTATCTATCTATCTATCTATCTATCTCTCTATCTATCATCTATCATCTATCTCTCTATCTATCATCTATCTATCTATCTATCTATCTATCTCTCTATCTATCATCTATCATCTATCTCTCTATCTATCATCTATCTATCTATCTATCTATCTATCTCTCTATCTATCATCTATCATCTATCTCTCTATCTATCATCTATCTATCTATCTATCTATCTATCTCTCTATCTATCATCTATCATCTATCTCTCTATCTATCATCTATCTATCTATCTATCTATCTATCTCTATATCTATATCTATCTATCTATCTATCTATCTATCATCACTGCTCATACAGCTATAGCCTTGAGCAGAACAAATAATGAAATGAAATAAAATAATGCGTTACTTAATATTCTTCTGCTGCTGTTTAATTATTGCCCCTATTTTTTTGTCACAAACAGAGTAACAGAATCATTTGTGTTGACTTAAGTAAATGAATGTTGAGCGAGGGCCAAATAAGACTATCCATTCTTTAAAAAATAGCCAAGCATGGGTAGCCCCAGCTGAAAAATGGGGGAAGATATTTCGGCTTGGGAAAAGGGCATGGGGGGGAGGTCTTCCATACCACAGTTCCAAGCCAAATTGGGTCCTCCCTCATTTTGAAAGTGATATTCCTCACATCTGTTGTGTGGCTGCAGAGAGAGTGAGTCGGGTTGGGTTCAGGTTCTCTTTAAAAAAATGTAATGTTTAGTTTAGAAATTAGACTTCAGGATGAAGGACATTGCTTCTTGAGAGATGTGGGTGCACTGTGTGAATGCATTAATACCATACAAATGTCATTCTCTGACACATGGCGGTGGAAAGTGCCATCACGTTGCAGGTGACTTATGGTGACCTCATAGGGTTTTCAAGGCAAGAGATGTGGTTTGCCATTGCCTGTCTCCGAGTCCCTATCCTGGTCTTCCTTGGAGGTCTCCCATCCAATACTAGCCAGGGCCAACCCTGCTTAGCTTCTGAGATCTGACAAGATCAGGCTAGCCTGGGCTATTCAGGTCAGTCTGACACAAAGAGCTGCCTTATACTGAATCATAGAATGTTAAAGATGGAAGGGACCTTGCAGGTAATCTAGTCCAACCCCCTGCACTCTGCAGGAGCATAGCTGAAAGATAGCCCTACAACATACCTGAAAGATGGTCATCCATCCTCCACTTGAAAATGTCCAACCCACTGCACTCTGCAGGAGCATAGCCAAAAGATAGCCCTACAACATACCTGAAAGACGGTCATCCAGACTCTACTTGAAAACATCCAGTGAAGGAGCATCCACCACCTCCTGAAGCAGTCTGTTCCACTGCTCAACCACTCTTACAGTTAGGAAGTTTCTCCTGATATTTAGCCGGTATCGACTCCCTTGTAATTTCCACCCATTAGATCTAGTCTTGCAATCCGGAGCAAGAGAGAATAGATCTGCTCCATCTTCTACATGTCAGCCCTTCTCTTTCCCATGCTAAACATACCCAACTCTTTCAGCCTTTCCTCTTAAGACTTGGACAGACGCTTGGTCTTAAGCAGGAGTCTTTCACATCATCTTGTTACTGTTAAATCATTTTTAAGTGTTGAGGAAGTCTCTTTCCCCAACACTTGGATAGGACAGTCCAAAGTGTTCAATTTGGCTACGTCTCCCTATCTTAAGATACCTCTGGGTGTTCATGTGTTCTAGATGTCTCTTTCTATTTAGCATTTTATTTCTAAATACTGTTGACATGTGATGATTATAAAGAAATCACTGACCTTGCCTGTTGTTAAGACTCCGACAGAATCATTCTGCAGTCCTTTTGTGATGGAGTTTCGCCACAGCTCGATCCCTGCAACTGGTTGCACACCAAGTGCCAGGTCAAAGAAGAACTCGTGCAGTATAAGCACCCACTCATGTGAACAGCTGTAAATGGGGGGAAACCCAAGTCTCGTCACTTGTCCAACTACAACTGGTGCAATATTCTAAGATAGTGAGGCTGGTACTCTTTTAGGACTAAAGGAAACCAGTTTCTCTGACAGGAACTCTTATAATTCCAAAAGCAGAGGATGTCAAATATCATCTGACCCCTCCTGTTATCATCCTGTTACCTCTTTGTTAGTATCTATACCATGGTCTTTAATCTTCGAGGACACAGATTGATAACTGCCCTGGTTTACCTAAGGTAGGATACTTATAATCTGCAATCCTTTATGGGGTCTAGCCCGTTCTGCCTTTACTTTTCTAACACCAAGGCACCATTGTAATAGTTGTGACACGGTCCGATCAGCATCATTGAAGCCTTACGTTTGTAATTTTAATCTTGATTTTATTGCTTTATATTAAATGTTGTAACCCGCCCTGAGCTCACTTGCAGGAAGGGTGGGATAGAAATTGAATCAATCAATCAATCAATCAAATAAATAAATAAAAGAACATATAGGATGGATCTATCAGTTGGTATTAGCTTTGAGAGCCAACTGGAACGTCCATATTTGGAAGCTTTGGACACTAGCCCCAGAGCAGAAACAACCTCCTGTAATTTCTCAAATTTATGTCTAAATTGAATCCAATGACTGCCAAGGGTTATTCTGGCTCTCTCCTTCCTGAAAAGGGGGGTTAATTTTTGCGGGCCACTACTGGAAACAGAGCTGCGGTGGCTCAAGTGGTTAAAACGCTGAACTGCAGGCTGTGGAAGGTCGGTAGTTTGGCAGTTCGATACCCATGTGTGCCGCATGACGGAGTGAGCTCCCGTCTCTAGTTCCAGCTCCTGCCAACCTAGCAGTTCGAAAGCAAGAAATTGCAAGTAGATAAATAGGTAATGATCTACGTATAAGCAATTTTTTTGATGCACATGGAAGACCAGGCATCCTCAATCCAAGTTTTTGCCAAACTTTCTCCCTAAACCTCAGCTGGGATAAAAACTCCAAAAAAACTCCAAAATACTCCAAAAGGCGAGATGCCAATTCTGAGTTACGACTATTAAAATTTCAAAGTCTAAGCATCTCAAAGTGATTTTTTGGATTAATTATATTTTCACATAGATCTTCGCAGATTTGGACAAATGGGGTCTTAATGGCAAATGGCACAATCACTTTTGGAATGACCATTTTTTAGATGCACATTGAAGACTGGGCATCCTCAGTCAAAGTTTTTGCCAAACTTCTTCCCTGAGCTTCAGCTAGAAAAAACTCCCCTATATACTCCAAGTGGTGAGATCCGAATTCTGATTTATGACTCTAATAAGATTTCAAAGTCTAACCACTTCAAAGTAATCTTTGGATTAATTATATTTTCACACAGAACTTCATAGATTTGTACATCTTGATGGCAGATGCCCCAGTCGCTTTTGGAATCATTAGCGGAGGGAATGTTAATTTTTTTTTTGCAAATCTGCCCGATACAATTGTGAATGAACTCAAAAACTCTGGAATACGTTCTGCAAATGAGTCTTATATTCTGGAACTTAAAAACAAAATAAAGATACCTTATGTCTTACTTCATCTTCTATTTTGTTGCAACTGAAAGTTTCAAGCAAAATCTAGGATGGTTTCACCAAAGCTGTTATATTCTATCCATGACCATGTTAAAAAGCTATAATTCCATTCTGGAGATCACAATTGTCTTTGGGAGCCCAGAGGACGACATCCCATGGAGACAATTAGCCAAGAGCAGAAACTCAAATAAGAAACTCGAAGTTGCATCACTTCAGATTTAACCAGTTAATGGGGACATTTCTCCCGATGCCTTCAAAATCCAAAAGGTGGTAAAGGGTTTCATTCCAGTCCCCAAGCCCTGATACAAAGTTTAGGTGGTTTTTTCCCCCAGATCATCATTATCAGGATATCATCTTCATCTTCATCTTTCCCTCCCAGAATTAGAATTCCCAATGAAACTTAAGAGAAATGAAAAACTCATGGATTCCTATGCATACAAAATATAGAAGTTAAAAATATAATGACCTGGATTCACTGGAAATTCCCACGGACAGCAGGGATTTCTATCTGTGGGGTGTGAGTTTCTTGTCCCTAGCATTCTGCTGAGGGTCCAAATGCCTCTTTGAATGCTGGTCCTTGTGGACGGGGAACCTCCAGGAACAGAGGGGAGGGACTGGAAGTCTGTAGTCGGAGAAGGATGTGAAAAGGTCCCCTCCTATCAGCAGAAATCCACACAGGATTCATCCTTTGATAAGGTTATCAAAATATTTCATGGGGGGGGATTTGGTGGTGATGGAAGGTGAGGTCAAGACAAAGCTAGGTTACGGTGACGTCTTAGGGTTTTCAGGGCAAGAGACATTCAGAGGTGGTTTGCAATTGCCTGCCTCTTTGGCATGACCCTGGTATTCCTTTGGTGGTCTCCCATCAAAATCCTAGCCAGGGCCGACCCTGTTTACCTTCTGAGATCTGAAGAGATCAGGCTAACCTGATCTATCCAGTTTGAGGGGGAATTTATAGACAGCCCTGGCTCTTTGGCTTGGAAATGGAGATGAGCACCGCAACCCTAGAGTTGGATTTGACTGGCTTTCGAGCAAGGGAAACCTTTACCTTTACTTATTCCTCCCCCCTCCCCCGCTCTGTGGTTTCTGTAGGTTCTTGTTCACATTTGCTAAAGAGAAATCTTTCATATATCACATTTCTGTTAAGTTCCAGATGCTTTTGCAGGGCTTCTTATGATTTGAAGGGATGTTTGCTATCTGCTGCTGGTATATCTCGATGTTGCTGGAGTAAGTAAGATTTCCTTTCAGTTCATAATTAAGCTACAGTGTCAAAATAAAGTGGGATCTTATTATCATATGTGATGGTTATGTGATAAAGCAAAAAAGTATTGGTTTTGGATTCGTGAAATTTTACAAAAAATTGTTAAAATGTTCTGTACCCTTTGTTCCAGAAATATTTTTATTGAATATTTTACCTGAAAACTGTAAAAAATATGATTCTTATCTTACATTACACGTAATTACAACAGTGAGAATACTTCATGCTAAATACTGGAGAAGAACAGAAACACCCTTGAGAGAAGAAATCCTAAGTAAAATTTTGGAAACTGCAGAGATGGGCAAATTAACTTTAATCCTGAAAGGACAACCAGAGTCAACATTTGACAATACATGGTCAAGATTTTATAAGTGGTTTGAAGACTATAGTAAAGAACTTACCCAGATCTTAACAAGGAGGCCAACCCGTCTGATGGCCACCAAGGACATGAAGGTGTAAATGGTAGATAGACTGACCACTGTCTTGCCCTTTCTTCACCACCACTTGGTATCCTTTGGTCAGGCTCAATTCAGCAGCACATTTCTTACCCACAGTCATTAAATGACCAAGTAGAACTTCATCAGAATCTCTGGGGCAAGTGATGTTCTGTCATCTTGGTGCTTGAGGGGGGCAACAGTGGGAGGGCTTCTAATGTCCTGGCCCCACTGCTAGACCTCCTGATGGCACTGGTATTTCTGGCCACTGTGTGATACAGAGTGTTGGACTGAATGGGCCTTTGGCCTGATCCAACATTGGCATCTCTTATGTTCTTATGTTCTTATGTTCCACTTCGGATATCTGAGCCATAGGCTTTTTTGGGAATCACTAGGAAATGTGCTGGAGCTTGTGGAGAAACATCATGGAATGAAAGGCAGCGATCATCCTCAAAGAGGATCTTGGCTGGGATCTCTTTGAGGATGATTTCCCCCAATATGGTATCTCCACCGGTCCGAGCCACCTGAGCATTACTGATCTCGTTGCCCATCTCTCTGTCCCTTGAGCCTGTGGGCAGCTTTGGAATTTGAGGCAGGGAGATAGACACCACTACAAAATGGCTGCTACAGGAGGCACACATCCTCACACAAAATAAAGGGGTGGGTGGGGAATATAAGTGTGCACACACACAAGGAGTCTAAGTGGAGGAAATATGTGCACAGAGGAAGACAAGTGATTGGGGGAAAGGGAGAATAAAGCACACTCAGAGAGAAGAAGTTCGAGATTGGAAAGGGGTATGCCAGTGCTCTGCTGCTCCGCAGCCACCTCCACAGCTGATCAGTGAGCAGCGGGTTGGATCCAAGTGAGAAGCCCCTTCATGCAGACACTCTGTCACTGGTTCATCCTTCACAATGACCCACAATGGCCCTGCTGATCAGACCAATGGTCCATTTGTCCAGCATCCTATCTCACATAGAGACCAACCAGTTCCTCTGGAGGGGCAATAACTGGGCTTAGAGGCCAAGACCTTCCCCAGATGTTGCCTCCTGGCTCTGGGATTCGGAGGCTTAGTGCCTCTGAGTGTGGAGGTTCCCCTCAGTCACCACGGGTAGTGGCCATTGATACTTATCCTCCACGAGTAAAGCTGTTTATTCCTGTGGTCTTCACTATGTCCTCTTGCAGCCTTCCTGAAGCACATGGCCAGGATGCCTACAGGTGCCACATTGGAGAACATAGCAAGAAATGATGTCTGACTGACAGCGAGCATGTCCAGAACACTAAAGAAGCCCTATCAAGTGGGGAAACATGGCATACAGTGATGACAGATCAGGATGAAAAAACTGGTGGGAAAACAGACAATAAAAAGGGTTTATCTCAGGGAATGTCTCAGTCACATTTTCACTACACCCGCCCTGGAAGGAGCTCAGTATGGTGTACATGGTCATTCTCTCCTCTATTTGACCCTCACAAAAACCTTGTGAGGGAGGATGGGATGACAGAGAGAGAGATGGAGAGAGGGAGAGAGGGAGGGAGGGAAGGAGGGAGAGGGGGGAGGGAGGGAGGGAGGGAGGGAGGGAGGAAGGAAGGAAGGAAGGAAGGAAGGAAGGAAGGAAGGAAGGAAGGGAGAGAGTGTGGGGGAGAGGGAGAGAGCAGTTGGACCAATGTGTTTTATGGCTGGATGGGGATTAGAATCTGTGGCTCCTAATTCTTAACCCATCTTTCAATATGATACTTGTCAGAATGCAAGAGTACGCGATGCACTGCTAATATCGATTTAGTCTCTGAAGCCTTTGGTGTAACCTCTTAGTCCTCGTCCCTGCTGAAAGATCTCATCCATCCCCTGGTATCCTTGGATTATCTCCTCTTCCTCAGTCATCCTCATCTTTCAATTTATTAGCATCAAAAGTCAAATTTTCAGTTCCTTGGAGCAGGGCTCTAGGCTCATGTTATCTATGTGAATCACAGTGGTTCTGTGATTAGCGGCAAAAAAAGAACACTGAGCAAAAGAGAAATTGCATACAGCCGCCCATAAAGACGGTGGTACTTATGCTTGCCGAGAGGATAACTGTCAATATGGATAGATCCTGGTGGTCAGCCGTGTTGGTCGGAAGTAGCAGAACAAATTTATACCCCCGTGGCACCTTTAAGACCAATAAAGTTTTATTCAAGGTATAAGCATTCGTGCACATGCACACTTTTTCGAATACACTGGAATGGCAGGTAAGGTTCAGACTTATAGCGAGGGGCTGAACAGCAAATTAACAAGTGACACAATGAAGACGCGCAAAGAAAATACTAAATAACAAGCTAAGGTTATAAGGCCAACAATTGTAAAGCAATAAATATGTCAAAATAGCAGATAGATGTGTAAAGGTGTCTTTTCAAATTGTGGGGAGACTGATACTCCCCATTCTCTCCTCTCAGGCATGGAGGTCACTTAACAGCATTTTTCCCCGAGGTGGGTATTTTTGAGGTCAATAGGGATTGTGACTTTGGAAGCAGTTCATTCCTCTGCTTTCCTCCCAATCAGTCTCCAAAAGGCTCTCTTCACAACCCTGTTTCTCAAGCTATAGATCAGGGGGTTGAGCATTGGGGTCACAATCGCATAAAAAACAGCCACCATTTTGTCCCTATCTGTGAACGTCTTGGTTTGAGGCTTCAGGTATGCAGACAAGGTGGTTCCATAAAAAATGCCCACCACAGCCAGATGAGAGCCACAGGTGGATAAAGCTTTTCCCCGGGCTGAGCGGATGCGCAAGACAGCCAGACCAATGCGCCCATATGTCACCAGGATAAAGGTAAAGGGGAACAGAAGAGTGAAGACACACGTTATCTGCCAGCTAAGCCCATTGAGGTGAGTGTCAGAGCAGGCCAATTTCAACACTGCCTGGACCTCACATATAAAATGATTCACCACATTGCGGTAACAAAAGTGAACTGGCTGGCTGAAAAGAACGACGGCGGTCAAGACAAAAGAGCTGCACCACAGGCTGACGGCCACTCCAACACACACCTTTCTATTCATAATCAAGGTATAGCGTAGAGGGCTGCATATTGCCACAAAGCGGTCGTAAGCCATGACAGCTAGCATGAAGCACTCCGTGAATGCCAAAGAAGTTGTTGTTCAGTCGCACAGTCGAGTCCGACTCTTCGCGACCCCATGGACGAGCTCTCTCCAGGCCTTCCGGTCTTCTGCCGTCCTCTGAAGTTGGCTCAACTTCATGTTCGTTGCATCGATGACACTGTCTAACCATCTCATCCTTTGCCGTCCCCGTCTTCTTTGACCTTCAATCTTTCCAAGCATCAGGGTCTTCTCCAGTGAGTGCTCCCTTCTCATTTGGTGGCCAAAGTATCTGAGCTTCAGTTTCATTATCTGGCCTTCCAGGGAACAGTCAGGGTTGATTTCTTTGAGGATTGACTGATTTGTTCTTCTTGCAGTCCAAGGGACTCTCAAGAGTCTCCTCCAGCACCATAGTTCAAAAGAATCTATTCTTCGGCGCTCGGCCTTCCTTATAGTCCAGCTCTCGCAGCCATACATGACTACTGGGAATACCATTGCTTTGACCATGCGGACTTTTGTTGGCAGGGTGATGCCTCTACTTTTTATCATGCTGTTTAGGTTCGCCATCGCTTTCCTCCCAAGGAGCAGGCGTCTTTTAATTTCATGGCTGCAGTCACAGTCTGCGGTGATCTGGGATCCCAGGAACGTGAAGTCTGTCACTACTTCCACAGCTTCCCCTTCTATTTGCCAAGGAGTGATGGGGCCGGATGCCATGATCTTAGTTTTTTTGATGTTGAGCTTCAAGCCCACTTTTGCGCTCTCCTCTTTTACTCTGAGCCAAAGAAGTACCGATGGTCATTTGTGCGAAACAGCTGCCCAGAGGGATGATGGGCTTGTCTTTGATACAATGAGCCAGCATCTGTGGGACGGCGACAGTGATATAGCAGATGTCAATGAAAGCGAGGTTGCTGAGGAAGAAATACATGGGTGTGTGGAGGTGCGAATCCACCACCGTCAGCACCACGATGAGACCATTCCCAGCTACGGTGGCTGCATACGTGACTACGAAAAAGACGAACAAGGCAACACGCACATGGGGTTGTCTGGAGAGGCCCAGGAGAACAAACTCGGTCACTGTGGTTCTGTTATCCCAATCGTCCATATTTCCTGTAACAGGGAAATTGAGAATCATCGTATCATCTGCATGCGATTTCACCCTGCACACATGTTTACTCATCCGTTTGTTAAATTTTAAATTGGCGATTCAGATGAATCACGGTTGGCCCTGCTTAACTTCTGAGATCTGACACGATTGGGCTTGCCTGGGCAATCCAGGCCAGGGCTACAATGAAAACTTTATTGAGCCAGTTTGGTGTAGCCAGTTTGGTGTAGTGGTTAAGTGTGCGGACTCTAGTCTGGGAGAAATGGGTTTGATTCCCCACTCCTCCACTTGCACCTGCTGATGTGACCTTGGGTCAGTCACAAGCTCTGGCACAGCTGTCGTTGAAAAAGAGCAGTTTGTGTCAGATTTCTCTCAGCCCCACCCACCTCACAGGGTGTCTGTTGTGGGGAGGGGAAGGGAAAGGAGTTTGTAAGCCGCTCTGAGACTCCAAGTGAAGGGCGGGGTATAAATCCAATCTCTTCTTCTTCTTCTTCTAATAGATGAATCTAATTTTAATAATTTAATAATCTGCATCTCTAGAAAAAGCATGCAGAAGCTAGAAAAGATATTAAATTATAGTGAGGAGGAGATCTTTAACCAACTGAAACTGGGTAATTCATTCCAAATACGCATTACTTTTCATATTGATTGTTTCCCATTGTTTGGTTTCTACCATACAGGGACCATTTTCTTGCCGAGACATTTGAGAAAATTATTACCCTGGTCTGCAGCGAATGTGGGCAAGCTGCTCATACTGTGTCCCAAGTTAGTTGAGGTATTTCGTGTTTCAAGGGTGGGAGGGAGAAGAATGGTTGATTGTAGACTTCACCAGACTTATTGAATGTTCAGTCAGGGCCAAACTAGACACGGCATTTTTTCGACAGTCAGGTCTGGGTAGCCCCAGCTGAGAAGGAGGGTGGGGCGGGTTTTTTTGGCACCATTTCAGCTCGGGAAAATGGTGCGGAGAGGAGTCAAGAGCCCCTTCTTCTCCTGCATACTGCAGTTCAGAGCCAGATTGGGAACTCCCTCATTTTAAAAGAGATATCCCTCACATCTGTTGTGTGGCTGCAGAGAGAATGAGTTGGATCTGGGGAAAGTGGACCCAATCCTAGCTTCAGGCCATGCTATGGAGACAGACTCCAGTCTAAACCCATTGAATATAACAATGGGGGAAACTCTGTTTATCCTGCCTGATGCTTAAGCAATATTCTGTCTCTGAAAACTTATTCAAAAACATCACTTTGTTTCTATAGGTATGTGGATGCACTATGTGACTCCATTAATACCAGACAAACGTTCTGACGCATAAAGGCAACTTCTACTGAATCCGATGCTTGGCCTAGAACAGAGATCTTTCACATCATCTATTATAACTGGAAACTTTTTAAAGTGGAGATGCCAGGGACTGAACCCGGGGCCTGCTGCAAACAAAGCAGATGCTCTACCACTGCCCCACCCCTCGCTATCATCAAGAGTGAATGAATTTTATTGTTACAGCGCATAGCCAGCAATTATCATCAAGAGAAAAAGAACATCATTCGCTGTCCTCAAAGTGGTGAGATGAATTAATTCTTAATTAGCTATGAATTCTGTGTTGTCCTGTTTTGTTTTGTTTTTAAAAATCTTATCTTGTGTAATGAATACTGAGGATCTCTGGGTTCCAGTTCTCTAGCAAAAAAGGGGGGGAAGTAAACAACAGCACTTCTGTCCCCTGACATACATTTGAGAGCATTATAAAGTGACTGATGCCCCACTCAAAAGAAAGAAATAAACACCACAGTTATATTCAAGTACAGTAGTGGCGGAGGAAGAGAAGGAGATTGGGTTTATACCCTCTCCTTTACTACCCGAAGAAGTCTCAGAGCGGCTTACAATTTCCTTTCCCTTCCCCTCCCTACAACAGATGCCCTGTGAAGTAGGTAGGCCTGAGAGAGCTCTTTCGAGAACTGCTCATGAGAGAACAGCTCTGAAAGAACTTGTGACTGACCCAAGGTCACCCCAGCAGCTGTATGTGGAGGAGTGGGGAATCAAACTCGGTTCTCCCAGATTAGAGTCCATGCTCCGAACCACTACACCAAATGGGCTCTCCTGTAGAGACCAGCTAGAGTTTCAGGGTAGTTGAGAGTCAATGCTCCCTTCGTCACAGGATGTGGTTCTCTAAAGTGCTACTGGATTCGAATCTAACTGTTCCCCTCTGAAACTATAAACACCACAGTTAAATTAAATAAAGTTCCTTTAATTAATTAAAATTATTGACAATAATTCATAAGTAATTAATTATTTTAGGTAAGCTAGAGCAGGATGCTGAAGAGGATGCCCAGTGGGTTTGCGAGAATTTGAGAAGTCCCACCTCAGCTTTAAGTATTTAGCCACTAACGTATCAGCTCTTCTCTTGTCTCTGCCTGTACATCAAAAAAATGTACTGAGAGATGCCATTGATCAAGGCCATTCCCCTACATTGGTCAGCATGAAGATTCAGGAGTCAACCAGCAGCACTGAGAAAGTATCTTTCCCAGACTCTTCAATTAGAGAGCCCAAAAGCGTCCAGTCTGGATACATCTCCCTATCCTAAGATACTTGAGGGTGTCTACATGTTTTAGGCACCTCCTTGTAACTGGCCTTTAATTTCTAAATACTTTTGGTATCTCATTAATTAAAAAGCGGTCCCTGACCTCATCAGTTTTTAACAAGGGACAACAAGAAACAACTGTGAGCTGAATTCCCCGCAGAAGTAAATCCAAAAGGAGACTTCAACACAGTGAAATGCACATGTAATCAGAAATGAATCTATACATATAATCCATCATTGGAAAATACAGACGTTCACAGGATCCATAGAAGGAAAAAAAAACAAAGTCCAGAGTAGATAGCCAACACTTTTCCTAGGCTCAAGTGGTTAAGACGCTGAACTGCAGGCTGTGGAAGGTCGGTAGTTCAGTAGTTCAAGACCCGAGTGTGCCGCATGACGGAGTGAGCTCCCATCTCTACTTCCAGCTCCTGCCAACCTAGCAGTTCGAAAGCAAGAAATTGCAAGTAGATAAATAGGTACCACTTCGGTGGGAAGGTAACAGCGTTCCATGTGCCTTGGTGTTTAGTCATGCCGGCCACATGACCACAGAAACGTCTTCGGACAGCGCTGGCTCTTCAGCTTTGAAACAGAGATGAGCACCGCAACCCTAGAGTCAGATTCGACTGGCTTTCGAGCAAGGGAACCTTTACCTTTACCTTTATGCAGTTTCAAACTTCTGGTCCTTCCTCAGGAACAAAGAACAACATTAGGAAGTCTCATTCCAATTTCTTTACAGGACAATACTATTCAGTTTCTTTATGGGCCAGTTCTCCTAAGCTTTAATATGCACCTCTCAAGGTTGCTTCTATGGATCCTGTGAACGTCTGTATTTTCCAATGATGGATTATATGTATAGATTCATTTCTGATTACATGTGCATTTTACTTTGTTGAAGTCTCCTTTTGGATTTACTTCTGCGGGGAATTCAGCTCACAGTTGTTTCTTGTTGTCCCTCATCAGTTTTTAAGACATTGGCAGAATCATTCTGTGGTCCCTTTATGATGGAGCTTCACCACAGCTTAATCCGTGCATCTGTTCGCATCAGCGACATGAGAGGTCAAAGAAGAACTCATGCAGTGTAAGCACCGACTCATCTGAATAGCTGTAAAGGGGGGAGGGAATCAAGTCTCCTCACTTGCAGAAGCACAACTGGCCCAATATCCTAAGACAGCAATAATGGTTCCCCCTTAGGGGAAAAAAATAACATTAATTTCTCTGACAGGAACTCCAGCTGTTCCATCAGGGAAAGACAATAATTTTAAATAGGGGTATTAAACAAAACATTGGAACCTGATTTCAGTTACTCATATTCTACTTCACTGTCCTATGTTTCGTAAGATTCGTCAGCAATATCTTGATCCTGCTATTTCTAACCTTTCTGGTTCTCCAGAAAGAATTGCCCAGTATTTACTTGCTGATAAATCCTCTCGACTGATGGAATTAGTGGCTGAGTACTTGGCTATAGTATTGCACAACAGCTATCCTTTTCTAGGTAAAGCCAATGAATAATTGTCTGTTTTTGCTTTTAGGCACTGTTTTCTCGATATTACTCTAATTATCCTTTTAGATTGTACTTTTTATCTGATTTTATTTACTTAGACCCTGTTTGTATCTAATTCTAATTTACCCTCATATGCCATTAAAGGTTTTGAATTTGATTTCAAAAAAGATAGGATGAGAATCGTTTTTTGAATCATTAGCAGTTGTAATGCTAATATCTTTGCAAATCCACCCAACACGTGAACGAACTCAAAAGCTATGAACTATATTCTGCAGACATCATGTGAATGGGCCTTGTTTTCTGAAATTAAAAAGGAAAGATGCCTCATGGCCAGGGGTCTTGTTGTAGAAAAAGAGCTGCCGGAGCTCATTAGCATAACTCATTAGCATAACTTATTTGCATATGCCACGCCCCCTGACATCACCGGAAGTGACAGAAGGCCACACCCCCTGACATCACCGGAAGTGTGTCAGAAGGCCCGGCTACTTACCCTCCTGCTTCATCCTCATTCCCAAACGGAATGAGGATCGAAGAGAGGGCGGGGTAAAGAAGGGGGCGGGGCTTCACCACGTGACCGCCCCGCCCCCTAGAGGTTCTCTTCCGGAGCTCCGTACCTGAGAGCTCCCCCCCGACTAGAGCCCTGCTCATGGCTCTTACTTCATTTTCATCTTCTATTTTGTTGCAATGAAGGGCGTCAAGCAAAATCCAGGATGGTTTCATTGATGCGGTTATATTCTATTCATGACCATTCAAAGAGGCGAAATTCTATTCTGAAGATCACAACTGTCTTTGGAAAACCAAAGGGACCACCTCCCATGGAGACAATTAACAAAGGAGCAGAAGTTAAGATTAACAACCTGAGGTTGCATCACTAAAGTACTCATTTCAGATTTAACCAGTTAATGGGGACATTTCTCTAGATGCCTTAAAAATGCACAAGGTGATGGGGTGTGAATTCTGCCTTTAACAAGATTTCAAACTCAAAGTCCACTTTTAATGATAAATGAACAAACTTGGAGCTCAGTGGCACCTTTAAGATCAACGAAGTTTAATTCAGATACCTGAAGAAGTGTGCATCTACACAAGAGCTTATACCCAGAATAAAACTTTGTTCGTCTTAAAGGTGCCATTAGACTCCAACTTTGTGGTGTGAATCTATCTTAATAGCAAAAGGTGCATTTGCTTTTGGAATCATTAGCAGATGTAATGCTAATACCTTTTTGCAAATCCATCCAACACGGTTATGAAGGGACTCAAAAACTCTGAAATATGGTCTACAAACATCATGTGAATGGGCCTTATTTTCTGAAATCAGAAAATAAAAATGCCTCATGGTTCTTACGTAATCGTCACCTTCTCTTTTGTTGCAGCCAAGGATTTCAAGCAAGATCTTGGATCACTTCATCAATGTGGTTATATTCTATCCATGACCATTTGAAAAGGTATAATTCTGTTCCGAGGATCACAGGTGTCTTTGAGAACCCAGAGGGACCACCTCCCATGGAGACAACTTGCAAAGAAGAGTGGAGCCCAAGTTCAAAGTCAACAACTTAAAGTCACATCAGTAGGGTATTCACTTCAAATTTAACAAGTTAAGGGAGGCATTAGTCTAAATGCCTTAATAATACATAAGAAGAGGAAGGGATTCAGTCCTTGAGTTCTGATCAGGGGTTGCTTCGTAGAAAAAGAGCTAGGGGAACTCATTAGCATACCTCATTAGCATATGCCACACCCCCTGACATCACTGGAAGTGTGTCATAAGGCCACACACCCCACCCCCAATGGTTCTGGCCGGCGGGAGTGCAAGGAAGCCCCGCGAAGGCCCTCCCTGGCCCCAGGCAGGCAGGGGTGGGGAGAGGCAGGGAGGAAGGAACTTACCCTCCCTCTTCTCCTGCCTCCTCCTGGCTGAATGAGGGCCGGAAGCGGGGCGGCCGGAAGCAGGGGGCGGGGCTTCGTCATGTGCCCCGCCCCCGTACCTCACCTGGGGGAGCTGCGATCCCCCGCGATCCCCCCCCGAAATGACCTCTGGTTCTGATGCAAACTCAATTTTTTCACCAGATTGTTATATCAGCACATTATCTTAGGACTTTTCTGCACTCTCCTTTTAATCCATGTTCACCGCAGTGTCTTCCAAATAATTTTGCACTAAAATCGAACTCAACCTTCTTTTTAATTCAGTTTCCCACCCATTCTGCACTAAAATTGAGTTCAACCTTCTTTTTATTCCATCCCCCCCCCATTCTGCATTACATTCTCTCCCTTCAGTGGCCAGCCCAGTTTCTGCCTGCTGTTGCCCCAGGTTATTTGGATGCTGTTTTGCCCTGGACTTAAATTGCCTCGACTTGAACACTGAGAAAATCCAGAGTGGCAGGCAAATGCGGAAAGGGCCTTAAGTCTTCCTTTCCCACCCAGAATAAGAATTCCCAATGAGATTTCAGCTCAAGAGCTATTCAAAACTTGGAGACTCCTCCACAAACAAAGCATACAAGGAACATCAAGAGAAATTAAAAACATAACGGCTTGGATCCACTGGAAATTTCCACTGACAGGAGGGATTTCTGCGAGTGGGTTGTGAGTTCCTTGATTCCTGCATTCTTCTGAGGCTCCAGGTGCCCTCTTAAATACTGTTCCTCATGGACAGGGAACCTCCAGGAAAGGAAGGGAGGAACTGAAAATGCCCCACTCCTATCAGCAGAAATCCTCACTTGATCTATCCTTTGATAAGCCTATCAAAATCTTTTTTTGGGGGGGTGGGTTATGTATCCCTAATCGTGTTGCTTCTCTTGAAATAACTAACCAGCAACATACTGGTCTGTGGTTTCAGTAGGTTTTTGTTCACATTTATTAATTTGGTGTAGTAGTGTAGTTTGGTGTAGTGGTTAGGAGTGTGGACTCTAAGCTGGGAGAGCAGGGTTTGATTCCCCACTCCTCCACATGTAGCTGCTGGTGTGACCTGGGTTCAGTTACAAGTTCTCTCAGAGCTGTTCTCTCATGAGCCGTTCTCGAGAGAGCTCTCTCAGCCCCACCTACCTCACAGCATATCTGTTGTGGGGAGGGGAAGGGAAAGGAATTGTAAGCCACTCTGAGACCCCTTTGGGTAATGAAGGGTGGGATATAATTCCAGCTTCTTCTTTTTATTTTTCTTCTTCTTCTTCTTCTTCTTCTTCTTCTTCTTCTTCTTCTTCTTCTTCTTCTTCTTCTTCTTCTTCTTCTTCTTCTTCTTCTTCAATGTCCACCTTTCTCACTGGGACTCAAGGCAAAGAGCAGAGTGAGTTGATACAATCAACAAGATGGGACATTCAAGAAACAATGCAATAGGATTTGGGTAGCAGAACCAACCAGAAGTCTGAAAAACAGAACTAAAGCAAAGCATGAGTGTTAATCTGACACATCGCATGATGCAAAATCACACAATGGGAGCAAACATTACACCGTAGGACAGCAAACTATACACCGTAGGACAGACCACAGTCCTCAGTAATTTATCCAATTACCTTTGTGAAGCTTTTCATACAGTGCAAACGTATTGCCCATGTTGAGAAATGGACTAATTTATGGTTTTATATCTGCTACACACGCAACACATGGACTGTGCACACGTATCTGTATACCATAGGCCAAAGGAAGCTGTTTGCATCACCTACTGTGAGAGAGAATTCACATAGGGAACACTTGCCTGCATTTTATGTTAATGTAGCTTGCACACATTCAGCTCAAAGGCTCATGGGAAGAAGAAGCACATGTTAGCCATTGTGAGCAGAGACAACAACCAAGAAGGAGAAATTCCCCCATTACTGAAAAGACGAGATGTCACGCAGGACACGGACTTGATATGCATCTGAATTGCCATTTCCTGTTGATGGTACCTTGTTCGCCTGGGAAAGCCAAGATTCATCTGTACTTCAAAGAGGATACAGGAAGCCGAGACTTCACACTTGGCCAGATGGTATTCCATGAGATAGAGTGTAGAGTTTCAAATATCGCCCCACCCATAGAATACCTGCCCCTTTTCTACATGCACCAATGAGGGAGGTCATGGGATGGACTTGTAAGTAGGTGGGATTGCAGTTTGGCAAGGTGCCACCCACCTGGAGATTCAACTATAAAACGCAAAGGTCCTGGGCTAGCCACATTCTTCCATCAACTCAAAGACCATGCTTCAGGCTAGCCACCTCTCCTCTCATCAACTCCTTTATACTTTGAATTCCTTTCTTGCTATGCAACAATCCTTTCTGTCTATTATGGATCTCTTTGGACTGCAGCCAAAGAGATACACATACACACACTCATACACTTGACCGGCTGGTTCTGGAACAGTGTGATTCAGGTAAAACTTCTAGACACTATTTTCTGTTCCTTTATTTTTCATTGCAACAGACAAGACTTCTGAAACAGGCAAGTATGAACTGATTTACCTACCTACCTCCTAAGTAACTAAACTATTTTCTGTTTCTGTAACTCTAAAGGAAACTTGAATGTATGCGAATGAGAAACTGATTATTTTGTATGGGTGACTTTGATATCCTTCAGTAAAAAGATTATTTGTTTTGGAAAAATAACTGTCTCACCTCCATTACTGGAACTCTGGGTTCAGACACGACTTTGGTATAGCTGGCCAGGACTCACATTAAATTTAGTTAGCCTCTGCTGTAGATAAAGCAGTTGGTGTAACACCCACATGTAAAAGCCCTCCTGAATGGTTCAGTTTTGCGTACTTTGTGGAAAGCCAGGGCAGTGAGAGCCTCCTGATCTCCTCTGCAGGCCATTCTACAATGTGGTTGGCTACAATGGAGGAGGAGGAGGAGGAGGAGGAGGAGGAGGAGAGGGAGGAGGAGGAGGAGGAGGAGGAGGAGATTGGATTTATACCCAACCCTTCCATGACTGTATGAAGGGATTTTCAAGAAACTTAGGCTAAAGCCCACCAAGTGTGTTCTCCCCTTCTATTCAATTTAGCTCCAATGACCCCACATCAATATGCACATTCTCTTAGCAGAAGATGCTCCAACGAAAGGATTACTGTATTGACCAAAGAATTACTGTATTGTCAATGAAAATATGAGCCAAAATAACGTCCTGTGTATAATTTACTCAGATTCTAACCCTTACATTGTTAGATATAATAGGATGAATGATCTAGGTAGAAATTTTATGCCAGTAAGTAATTTAATATTTTTGGGTATTTTTCTCATTCTCACTGGAGAAGACCCTGATGCTGGGAAAGACTGAAGGTCAAAGAAGACAGGGACGGCAAAGGATGAGATGGTTAGACAGTGTCATAGATGCAATGAACATGAAGTTGAGCAAACTTCAGAGGACGGCGGAAGACTGGAAGGCCTGGCGTGATCTGGTCCATGGGGTTGCGATGAGCCGGACTAGACTGTGCGACTGAACAACAACAAATGGCTTGTAAGCCATAATAGAAGAAGAGGAGGAGGAGGAGGAGATTGGATTTATACCCCACCCTTCACTTGGAGTTTCAGAGCGGCTTACAAGCTCCTTTCCATTTCCCTCCCCACAACAGACACCCTGTGAGGTAGGTGGGGCTGAGAGAGCTCTTTCCAGAACTGTTCTTGAGAGAACAGCTCTGACAGAACTATGGCTTGCCCAAGGTCATCCAGCAGCTGCACGTGGAGGAGTGGGGAATCAAACCCGGTTCTCCTAGATTAGAGTCTGTGCACTTAACCACTACACCAAAAGGCACATCTGCGGCAAACCAGAAGGTACATCTACGGGCAGTTGTTGATTTTTCCCATTTTTGGGTTAGCACCTGCGGAAGTCTCTGCTCAGATGAGTGAAGCGGTTATGGCAGAGCATAGGGGGGGAGATGGTCTTGCAGATATGAGGGTCCAAGGCCATGATGGACTTTGTATGTGATGACCAATACTTTAAATTGACTCTGGTAACTGATGGGCAGGCAGAGTGACTGTAGAATGGCTATAATATGCATGCTCCATCTAGCTCCCTTGAGAGCCAGTTTGGTGTGGAGGTTAGGAGTGCCGAACTGGGTTTGATTCCCCACTCCTCCACATGCAGCCACCTGGGTGACCTTGGGTCAGTCACAAGTTCTCTCAGAGCTGTACTCTCAAGGGCAGTTCTCTCAGAGCTCTCTCAGCCCCACCTACCTCACAGGGTGTCTGTTGTGGGGAGGGGAAGGGAGATTGTAAGCTGCTCCAAGATGCTTTCGGGTAGTGAAGGGTGGGGTATAAATTCAATCTCCTCCTCTTCCTCCTCCTCCTAGATATATCTTTCATATATAACACTTCTGGTAGGCTCAAAATGGTTTTGCAGTACTTTGAATATTTTGAAGGGATCTTCCCTCTCTGCTGCTGGAATATCTAGATGCTACTGGCAGATAATGAAACTGAAGCTCAAATACTTTGGCTACCAAATGAGAAGAGAGCACTCACTGGAGAAGACCCTGATGCTGGGAAAGATTGAAGGGCAAAGAAGATGGGGACGGCAAAGGATGAGATGGTTAGACAGTGTCATAGATTCAAGGAACATGAAATTGAGCAAACTTCAGAGGACGGCGGAAGACCGGAAGGCCTGGCGTGATCTGGTCCATGGGGTCGCGAAGAGTCGGACTCGACTGTGCGACTGAACGACAACAACAACAACTGAAGTAACTAAGAATCCCTTGCCCTGACCTGGATAGTCCAGACTAGTCTGATCTCATCAGATCTCAGAAGCTAAGTAGGGGTGACCTTGGTTAGTATTTGGATGGTAGACCACTAAGGCAGTCCAGTGTTGCTGCATTGAAGTGAGCCATGGCAAACCGCCTCTGAGTGCTTCTTGCCTTGAAAACCCCATGAAGGGTTGCCACGTCAGATGCAACTTAATAACATTTTCCACCACCATGAGTCCCTTCCCATAACAATCAATTAAAGTTGCCATTCTGATTTTTTTCCCCTGCCATCGAATCATGTAGCATTTCATAATTCTCTCACTGTGCCTCCAATAACTTCCAGTTGTTGAAAATATTACCTTTCACATCCATCAACCCAGGAACTGGAATTAGACTGGCTGCCATGGCTGGAATATCTGCTTTTCCCTCTATTTGGTTCATACTGCTTGAAAGCTATGCTTCTTTAGCTGATTCTACTTTTTCTAAAAGTACTTGCACTTCTGACACCATGTTCTAATGGATCGTTTAAAGACAACAGAGACATAGTTTCATTAACTCCGGATTTATTTTAGGCCACTCTGGAATACACACGTAATAACTGCAACTCATCCCGTTGTCCTCTGACCTAGTACCTGAAGCTGCATTTCCAGTTCCTTATAGTGAATAGAGCCTCTCTTTTTTTCAAGTTCCTTGGTTGGTCAGCATAATTATCTGTTCTCTGTCTGAGATGCTGTGCCCTACTGAACTCCATAAGCAGAAGTCTATTACTTTCAAGATTGTCAGGCATGGTCTAAAAAACCCCAGGGATCCAGGGGGACATTGGGATGCTTAGCTGAAATCACTATCCATCTGCATACTTTACACTGGCAATGAGGATGGGATTTGCACTCCCATGAACAAAGACCCGGACGCTGATTCAAGCACCGCATCGAGCCCCGACACTGAGACCGCCGCAAGCCGCTCCTCTTCGCACCCGGCTTCTCCATCAACTGCTCATCGCTCCGCTCCTGGCTCCCAAAACCGCTCTGCTGACCCCGAGAGCAGCAGTAGCAATCCCGGCAGTGCTCCAACTAGGCCGCTACCCTCACCACGCAGTCATCGGGCAATGGCGACCAGCCGGGGCAACATCGACGCCTTCAACATCTCCCGCCCCACCGAGTGGGAGTCCTGGCTAGAGATACTGGAAAATCACTTCGACTGTAACGACATTACGGATGAGGGAAAGAAAAAGGCTCATCTCCTGCAGTTGTGCGGCATGGACACCATCCTCCTACTTAAGGACCTCATCATGCCCAAGAAGACTAAGGAGGAGCCCTACCCCGTGCTGGTGAAGGCGTTGACGGATCACCTTTCGCCTAAGCCCACGAAATTCGTCGAGCGCACAGACTTTTGCGCGAGGGTCCAAGGGCCGGACGAGTCGGCCTCCGACTTCTTGGCTGGACTCAGGCGAGTGGCCACCAACTGCGCCTTCCCGCACCTAGCGGACACCCTGCTGACCCAGTTCCTGGTGGGCCTATGAGAGCCCAAGATCCACCGGAGGCTGGTCAGCCAGGACGACCTGGACCTGGATAAAGCAGTCCGGGAGGCCTCAGCGTACGAGAAAGCCCACCACCAAAACACACACCCCACTCCCCGATAGGCTATTTACAGTAACCGAGAGACCTATTGGCCTCACGGTTTGGGACCTAGCCTTCTGATAGGGCCGGCTAGGATCCTTCTGGCCCATTGTCTTTAGATACGAAGCTTGAGGTTTTGTCCCTGGGCAAGTCCGGACATGCCCGGCCTTGTCAGGGCTGGACACACTACACATAGTTATGCCTATGCTTGCTGAAGAGATATCTTTCAATATGGACATTGATGTTGGAAGTGGTTTATTCCTTTGCTTTCCATCCGATCAGCCTCGATAAGGCTCCCTTCACATCCCTGTTTCTCAGGCTGTAGATCAGGGGGTTCAGCATTGGGGTCACGACCACATAAAAAACAGCCACTATTTTTTCCTGATCTGTGAATGTCTTGGCCTGAGGCTTCAGGTATCCGGCCAAGGCAGTGCCATAGAAGATGCCCACCACAGCCAGATGAGAGCCACAGGTGGATAAAGCTTTCCCCCGGCCTTGGGCTGAACGGATACGCAGGACAGCCATACCAATGCGCCCATATGTGAGCAGGATGAAGGCAAAGGGGAACAGAAGAGTGAAGACACTCGTGACCAGCATACTAAGCCCACTGGCGTGCGTGTCAGAGCAGACCAATTTCAACACTGCCTGGACTTCACATACAAAATGATTCACCACATTGTGGCCACACAAGCGGGCCGGCATGATAAAAAAGGGTACGACGGTCAAGAGGAAAGAGCTGAGCCACAGGCTGACGGCCACGATAATGCACACTTTTCGATTCATCACCAAGGTGTAGTGCAGAGGGCTGCATATTGCCACAAAGCGGTCATAAGCCATGACCGCTAGCAAGAGGCACTCAGCCACTCCCAAAAACAGAGAGATGTTCATTTGTGCAAAACAGTTGCCCAGAGGTATAATGGCCTTTTCTGTGAAGCAGTGCGCCAGCATTTGTGGGACAGAGGTGGTGACATAGCAGACGTCAATGAAGGAGAGGTTGCTGAGGAAGAAATACATGGGTGTGTGGAGGTGAGGATCCACCACAGTCAGCACCACAATGAGGCCATTCCCAGCTACAGTGATGGCATACATGACCAAGAAGAGGACGAACAAGGCAGCACGCACATGGGGCTGTCTGGAGAGGCCCACGAGCACAAACTCAGTCACTGTGGTTGCGTTATCTCCACCTTCCATATTTCCTGCAAGAGGAGAATTGAGAATCTTAGTAGTCACGTTTAGTTTATTGTCTTAGCCATTGGCCATAACAACACAAAATAAATCAAAGCACAACCAACAGTATACATCAGTAACTTACAGTAAGTCCTACACCCGGTCTTATCTTTTTCGCCGCCAGTGCAAACAAAGCCATTCTGCTAGTATCATGTGTACCAATATCAGAGAGCAAGAAAACGGTCAAATCCTGTTCTGAAATTCCATTATACAGTGGTACAATAGGACAAATAAACCTTTGCCTATGTGATTCGTGCCATGAACATCTCAGAATGTAATGCTCAACATCATCCACTTCACCCATACCACAGAGGCATGAGAATCTTAGTATTATCTACATGATGTTTTATCCCACAGACTTATTTATTCATCCTTTTGTTCAATGTTAAACTGAAGAATCAGGTGAAAATCTTTTTTTTGGTCATCAAACTGGTCCCAGAATGGAGAGGACATGTGTGCAAATACTGCTGATACGGCTTCTCACACTCAAACAACTGTTCCAATTCATTTAAAAAAAACAACGAAAGCTTTACTAGATAAATCTGATTTTATGCTTTGAAATTTGCATCTCTGGCAAAAGCATGCTGATATTAGAAAAGATACCAAATTATAGCTGAAAAGAGATCTGTAACTGGATAAAACTGAGTAATTCATTTCAAATACTTGTTACTTTCCATTTTGATTGTTTCACACTGGTGTAATAGTTTATTTGTAGAATATTGGTAAAAAAATTGCATGCATTGTTTAAAAAGAGGAAGTACAAAATTAAGAGCTTGACCAAATAATTTTTTCAGTTTTATTTTCCTTCCCTGGTTTTGTGGCCTTATCTTTGGAATGTTTTTAAGGGAAGAAGAAGAGTTGGATTTATACCCCACCCTTCAGTCAGAGTCTCAAAGTGGTTTACAGTCTCCTTCCCTTCCCCTCCCCACAATAGACACCTTGTGAGGTAGGTGGGGCTGAGAGAGCTCTGAGAGAACAGCTCTTGAGAGAACAGCTCTGAGAGAACTGAGACTGACCCAAGGAGACCCAGTTAGCTGCATGTGAAGGAGTGTGGAATCAAACCCGATTCTCCAGATTAGAGTCTGCTACTCTTAACCAGTACACCAAACTGGGTCTCTGAAGAATCTATATGAACTTCATAAATGTAATATAGAAAGAGAAAATTATTTGATAGAACAAATTCAAGAAGCATAAGTGTTATCAAATGGAAGAAATATGGGAGTTTTAAGTTTGGTCTGTGTCTGGTTAATTGCTATTGCTTTCCTTTCAGGTTCATTGCTACTGCATTCCTTTCTGCGCTTTCTCTGCTTTGCGCTGAAACACTTATCTTTACAGATGTGCAGGAGGGTGTTGTAGTGTCTGGGATCTCCCTAGATACCGTGGGAGAGCGTTCGTTCTCAGCTTCAGCTACCTAACGGTCTCTAAGCTTTATCCCGCATGCGGGAGGGTGCCTAATTGGCCAGTGCTGTGGGGGGTGGTGCATAAGAATACCCTGTCTGGTTAATTGCTATTGCTTTCCTTTCAGGTTCATTGCTACTGCATTCCTTTCTGCGCTTTCTCTGCTGTGCACCGAAACGCTTATCTTTACAGATGTGCAGGAGGGTGTTGTAGTGTCTGGGATCTCCCTAGGTACCGTGGGAGAGCGTTCGTTCTCAGCTTCAGCTACCTAACGGTCTCTAAGCCTTATCTTGCATGCGCGAGGGTGCCTAATTGGCCAGTGCTGTGGGGGGGTGTTGCATACGAATACCCTATATCCTATTATGCCCATGGAGCCGCCGCCATTCTTAACAGTGCTTATGTAACTGCATCTATAGCTCTGCAATAAATGTATTACCGTTCCTGAATGTGTGTACTTTGTTGTTGGCTGTGGGTTCTGACATACTGTTAAGAATCCTCCATTCTCTATCTCTGTGCATCTCTCCAAAACCAAGATGAGTGACAGAGAGGAGAAACCAATTCCTGAAAAGGACGATGCCGGGGGGGTCCCGACGCCTACCACGGCCGGTGAGGGGACCCCCACGACCCAATACACTGTGCCGGTGACTACCATGCCACCGGTAACGGCAGCTGACGCGGGAACCGTTCCTAAGACAACATCGACCCTGGTGTTCCTGACCCCGACAGAGCCGAGGCAGCCGCCCGGCCATGGTTATAGGCCAAGCTCCAGCTGGAGCCAGTTTCACCTGGACTCTACTGACTGGGAGATTTCCCGGAATGGTCGGGAGAAGCTGATTTTTGAGAGGGCAGTATGTCAGCTATGCTGCCATGATAGTTGGGGAGTTTGGTCTGTGTCTGGTTAATTGCTATTGCTTTCCTTTCAGGTTCATTGCTACTGCATTCCTTTCTGCGCTTTCTCTGCTGTGCGCTGAAACGCTTATCTTTACAGATGTGCAGGAGGGTGTTGTAGTGTCTGGGATCTCCCTAGGTACCGTGGGAGAGTGTTCGTTCTCAGCTTCAGCTACCTAACGGTCTCTAAGCCTTATCCTGCGCACGCGAGGGTGCTTAATTGGCCAGTGCTGTGTGGGGGGGGTGGATACGAATACCCTATATCCTATTATGCCCATGGGGCCACTGCCATTCTTAACAGTGCTTATGTAACTGCATCTATAGCTCTGCAATAAAAGTATTACTGTTCCTGAATGCGTGTACTTCGTTGTTGGCTGTGGGTTCTGACAGCTATTGGTTATTCTGAGATCTGTGAACTCTGAGAAAATGATGAGTTTTCTTGGGCAACAGAATGCTGAATTTGGTAGCAAGCCTTTAAAGCTATTCTGCAAGCTATTAACACATGAACAGAATAAAAGTATGTTTAAGATTCCTGTTAACAACAGAGATTTTACTTATACAAAAGAAATATTTACTGAACTTTCCAAGTATTACAGCAAACTGTACGCTTCGGATAATCCTGTTATGTCAGATATTGGTCAATTTGTTTCCCTAGTTAACATGCCTAAATTAACTGCTGAAGACATAGATGTACTAGAGGATTCTTTTACCGTCTCTGAAGTAGTTGCATTAGTTAAGAGTCTTAAAACTAGTAAAGCAGCAGGACCTGATGGATTCATTCTAGAACTGTTGTAAACTTGTTATTGACTTATTAAATTATATTAATAGGTCTCAACAGATTCTTCTATCTTGGAAGGTGGCTAATATAACATTAGTACTGAAATCAGGTAAATGTTTTTTTTTTTTTTTTAAATGAACATAAGAACATGAGAAGCCTTGTTGGATCAGGCCAAAGGCCCAAAACCCAGGTGCCACCAGGAGGTTGACCAGTGGGGCCAGAACTCCAGAAGCCCTCCCACTGTTGCTCCTCCCCAAATGCTGAGAATATAGAGCACCACTGCCCCAGACATAGTGTTCCATCTATACCTTGTAGTTAATAGCCATTGATGGACCACTGATGGACATCTATCATCCTATAGCTCTCTTCAATCAGGATTTGAAGATTTGGTCCATTTAAATCACTCAAAGAATTAACATAGTTATTTCTAAAATTATACATCAAGATCAGACTGGATTCATTAAGGATAGATTTATAGTATAGTATTTAGAAAGATTATTTTGGGTTATGAATCATGTTAAAAAGCAAAACAACCCTGTTCATGTCTTTTTTTGATGCTGAAATGCATTCGATCATGTAGAATGGGTTTTCATTAAAGTAATGTTATCTCAGTGCAATCTCCAGGGTTTATTTACTATTTGGATATAACTGAAGTATAGGAATCGAAGAGCAAGAATTGTGATTAATTGTGAATTATCAGAAGAGATTAATCTTTATCCAGCAACAAGGCAGGGTTGTTCTTTATCCCCACCATTACCTGTTATTCTGATAGAAACATTAGCAGTTGCGCTGAGGAATTCCCCTGAACTTAAGGGTGTGCAGTTAGGGAGAGGGTTAATTTAAAAAAAATCTTCTTGGATGGCAATTAATATGTCTCTAATGGGAAAAAAAGTTTTAGGGAAAAATTATGGTATACTTCTCAGCCTATTAGATATTTAGGTATTTGGGTACAGAAAGATATGTATACAGTAGCAGAATTTAATTATAAAATGTATTTAAAGTTCTGGAGGAAACTTTCTCTTTTTTGGTTAGGTAGAAGTATAAAAATGCCTGTACTACCCAGATTTTTTTATTCCAGTGGTACCTTTAAGACCAACAAAGTTTTTTTCTGGGTATAAACTTCTGTGTGCATGCACACTTCTTCAGATACATTGAAATGGAGTCACTAACACTACATATAGTTAGCAGGTGAAGAGAATGTTGCCAGAAAGTTCCAATTAGAACTAAGACTGGATTATGGCAATTGGCAAAACCAGTGAATAGCAACAAATATAACTAAGATTGGATTAAGACAATTGATAACACCTGTGAATAGCAGCAGTTAATGCTACCCCATACTATGTTCCATGTTGGTCAAGGTAATTCTGTCTCAAGGACAGGAGGGAGAGGAATACGTCAATGTTGACGTAAACAGACATAATGAATGGTCACTTGCATCACTTCAGATTTAACCAGTGGTGGGACAGCTCAAAGGACCCAGTATGGATACATCTCACTATTTTAAGGTACTTCAAGGTGTGCACAGTTTGATGTAGTGGTTAAGTGTGTGGACTCTAATCTGGGAGAACTGGGTTTGATTCCCCACTTCTCCACCTGCAGCTGCTGGATGACCTTGGGCAAGCCATAGTTCTGATAAGAGCTGTCCTTGAAAGTGCAGTTTCTGTCAGAGTTCTCTCAGCCCCATCTACCTCACAGGGTGTCTGTTGTGGGGAGGGAAAGGGAAAGGAGTTTGTCAGGCACTCTGAGACTCTGAATAAAGGTCGGGGTATAAATCCAATCTCCTCCTCCTTTTCCTCCTCCTCCTTCTGTGTCTCTTTCTATCTGGTATTTTATTTCTAAATACTTTAATATTGAATTAGAAAGAAACCACTGACCTCCTCTATTGTTAAGGCTTGCACAGAATCATCCTGTTGTCCTTTTATGATGGCATGTCATCACCATCCAATCCCCACATCCATTTGAAGTGAAGTGCCAGGTCAAAGAAGATTTCATGCCATGTAAGCACCAACTTGTGTGAATAGCTGTAAAGAAAAAAATATCAAGTCTCCTCCCTTGTAAAACCACAACTAGCCCAACATTCTAAGACAGCAAAGCTGATACGCTGTTAGGACAAAAGGGCATCCTCTGACAGGAACTCCAGCTATTCCAAACACAGGGAAAGAGCATTATTTTAAACAGGGATATCAAAAAAAAAAACAGCAGAACAGCTATATTTGAGCCCAGTAGCACCTTCAAGACGAACAAGATTTTATGGATATAAGCTTTTGAGACCCAAAACTCCCTTTATCAGATACCTGACCTCATCTGTTATCTGATGCAGAGAACTTTAACTCTAGAAAGCTCATCTGAAAATCTCTAAGGTGCTTGTGTTCGTATGTGAGTTAAGTACCATCAAGCCATTTCTGATTTATGGCGGCCCTATGAATTAATGTCATCCAAAACATTCTTGCTCACTCAGGTCTTGCAAATGGAGCGCCCTGGCTTCCTTTCCTGAGTCAATCCACCTCATGTTAGGTTCTCCTCTGACAGGACTCAAATTTCGCTGTTCTACTGTAGACCAACACGGCCATCCTCTGAAACTATCCAGAAGATATTAACTATGATAGGTAACTAGAACGTCCATATTCTGAAGCTCTGGATACCAGCCCAGAGCAGAAACAACCTCATGTAACATCTTAAATTTCTCTCTGAAGTTGCCCCAATATGTGCCGAGTGTTATCTTGGCTCTCTCTCCTGAAAAGAGAGTTTTTGCGAGGCAGAGTTATAATGGCCATTTGCAGATTTGGGTTTTCTGCAGAATGTAACTGTTTTTTAGCCTCTTCCTCATAAGAAGCTGGGTGTTCCCAGAAGGACTTATCTTCAACTATAATGGAAAGAAAGAAAAGATTGACTCTGCCAAAAAAGCAAAAATGTTCCTGGACCAGCAACAATCAACCTCTAAAGTCAAAGAGAAAGCAGAAGACAATGCACAAGCAGAAGAAAAGTCATGACTCAGAAGCCAATGAAAGTATTTTTTGGCAGTTCTACAGAAGAGTCTGATTCTGAAAAAGGAGTATTGGCTCCTCAAACTCTTAAAGTCCAACTGAGATTTGATAAAGCTAAGCACAGGAAATAATGATTGCAATAAATCTGAAACTCTATTTGTGTTTTAAGATACTATGATGTACCCAATAAGGCTAAATGGGCTTGACTTAGCTTTAGTGATATAAGATAGTATTATTCTATTATATGCTTTATTCTAACATTGGTAAAGGTAAAGGTAAAGGTTCCCCTGCTCGAAAGCCAGTCGAGTCCGACTCTAGGGTTGCGGTGCTCAACTCCATTTCAAAGCCGAAGAGCCAGCGCTGTCCGAAGATGTTTCCATGGTCATGTGGCCGGCATGACTAAACACCAAGGTGCACAGAATGCTGTTACCTTCCCACCGAAGTGGTACCTATTCATCTACTTGCAATTTCTTGCTTTCGAACTGCTAGGTTGGCAGGAGCTTGAACTAGAGACGGGAGCTCACTCTGTCATGCGGCACCCGGGTCTCGAACTGCTGAACTACCAACCTTCCACAGCCTGCAGTTCAGCGTCTTAACCACTTGAGCCACCACAGCTCCTCTAACATTGGTAGGAAGGACTAATAGGTAACTTACATGTAACATGATCCTTGCTATATCTCTGTTTTATTAGTATTAGTATCCCTTACGTCCCTTCCCTATGTAGTTTGTAGTAAAAAGAAGAAGAAGAAGCTGGGTGTTACCAGATACCAGCATCAGCTCTGCATCTAAGTACTATGTGGACCACAATGGGACCTTCGAATCATGTACTAGCAATTTCTTTTCCTATTTTTATTTTGTTTTATTTTATTTCCATAGCATCCAGCCTGAAAGCTTTCACAGTTTTAAAATGTATACCATCAGTCTGCATCTTCAAGTCCTCTCTCCCATCATCCTTCTATAAGAACTACAGATGGGCACGAACTGCATTGTTGCAATTTGTTTCAGTTCGTGGTTCACGGCCAAACCATGAACTGAACGAGAAATGGATTCAAACCGGGAGGCTGGTTTGTGAACCGAACTGGTTCATAGGGTGGTTTGGCCATGAATCATGAACTGAAATGAACTGCAAACTGGTTCATGAACCATGAATGAGCCAAAACCATGACCTAGTCAAACGTCATCACAGACTTACAATGTGAGCTGGTTTGTGCCCATCCCTCATAAGAACTTCTAATAAACTTTTAAGAATAATAACTACGTGTTTTGTGTCAAATACAGTCTCTTTGGAAAATGTTAACTAGACTTGTGGGTTATGAGGTTTAATCCTTGTACCCCACAAGTTTAGTTACCAAATTTTGAAAACCAGTTAATATGAAAAGAGAATATGTGAGTTTCACAAAATATGTCATGTATTTGATGCTAGATTAACATCCTTGCTAGGAATTCAGTGGCAGCCCAAGATCTGGGAATCAGGTTCTTTACCAAATACATTAAGCCTAAGAATTGCTTATTCCTCCCCAATTCCACAACATTACGGACATAAGAACGTGAAGCTGTATGAGAGTCTATCAAGTTCAGTATTGCCTACTCTGGGATATTAGGTAAAAGAGTTTCACATCACCACATACCAGATCATTTTAACTGGAAACGCTACAGAGTAAGCATGGAACCATCAGCAAAGAAGATGCTCCCTCACTGACTTAGGGTCCATTTCAAAGGGGATGACATTGAGCTATGGCTCACTCCCAAGTGGAACATAGGAAAAGCCCTGCAAGGGTCCATTGCCCAGCATCCTGTTCTCTCCTGTTGCCAATATAATGTCAAACAAAGCCCACAGACAAACTAAGGCTGCCCCTTCCTCTTAACCACCCCTAAGAAATCACAAGAGTCCCCATACCAACCACTTTTTAGATGCTTAATGAAGACCAGGCTTCCTTGATCCAGATTTTTGCTCAACCTTGTCCAAAAACCTTACCTGCAACCCCCCCAAATGAAAAACACCCCCCCAATCTTCCAATTGTTGAAGTATGAATTCCAGGTTATCCCTCTAATAAGAATTCAAAGAATAAGCATCTTAAAGTGAGCTTTGGATTCATTATAGTTCCACATATAACTTCATAGATTTGTGCACATTAATTCTTGACGGCATATGGCCTGACGTTTTTGGGAACCATTGCCAGACGTGACGTAAATACCTTTTGGGAAATCCACCTAATATGATTGTGAACTAATTCAGAACCTATGAAATGTATTCTGCAAGTATCGTGTGAAATGGACAGTTATTTTCTGAAATTTAAAAATACCTTTTGTCTCAATAGTTCTTACGTAATCTTCATCTTCTATCTTGTTGATGCCAAGGGTTTCCAGCAAAATCCAGCATGGTTTCACCAAAGCAGTTATATTCTATCCATGACCATGTTAAAAAGCTATGATTCCATTCTGAAGATCACACTTGTCTTTGGGAGCCCACAGGACGACATCCCATGGAGACAAAGAGCAAAGAAGAGGAGAGCAGAAACTCAAATCAGAAACTTGAGGTTGCATCACTTCAGATTTAACCAGTTAATGGGGACATTTCTCTAGACGCCTTAAAAATCCAAAAGGTGGTGAATGAATTCACTCCAGTCCCTGAGCTCTGGTATGAACCCCCCTCCCAGGTTGTCATTACTTTAGTCTTTGTTTCCCTCCTGGAATGAGAATTCCCAATGCAATTTCAGCTCAAGAGAAATTCTAAACTTGGAGATTCATCCGCAAACAAAACATACAAGGAACTTCAGTTAAAAACATAATGAACTGGATCCACAGCTGGGACTTCTGTCTGTGGGGTGTGAGTTTCTTGACTCCTGCTTTCTGTGGAGGCTCCAAATGCCCCCTTGAACACTGTTTGCCCCCCAAGCCAGAAATAATGAGGCAGACACAAGTGTTGGGTTTAACTATAGGGCCACTTTATTAACTGACACTTTAGCTGGAACCAAAGGCAAGGGCAAAACAGATTGCGTTATGGTCAAGGCCAGAGGTCAAGGACCCCTCCCTTACCTCGTCAATAGGGCGAGCCACCCTGCCCCGGGTGGGAGCCCACTACCGGGGCTCCGCCCCGGCCGGCTAGCCATTGCAGGACAACCCTGTAGCCCCATCCCCCAAGCCGCAAGGTTCAAAGAGAGGACCTAAACAGGGCCGTCCCGAAGGCAGTCCGTTTTCCCCGCCCCATGCCGCAAGGCACAAAGACTGTACTCACAGGACCCCTTAAAACCCAAATATGGGTGTCAGCTGGTGCTCACCGGACCGCAATCTGTATACCGCATAGCAACCTGCCTAAATGGAAGTGACCAACCTGCTAACACAGCTCACCCCCATAAACACCTGCATCACTGCCGCAGTGCAGGATAGGCGAAAACACCCCCTCCAAGTGCCAAACAGGAAGGGGTGAAAAATTCCTACCCGGCCCCAAAAACTGGCAACCAGCAAACGCCTGCACTACTAACAGGGCGGGAGGGTGGGCCGCCGAACAGCGCGGGACTGCTGAGGAGGAGAGGCGGGGCCAGGCTTTAAGCCCATCACTGTCCCGCCCCCTCCCAAGTCCCGTATGTGGCGCTTTTGGCGTCAAAGTTCCTTGCCTCTTCCGGCTGGGAGGCAAAGGCACTTTCCCAGCCCAACGGCCGGAATGGCCATGGGCTGTTAAATTGTGTTCTTGTGGATAGTGGACCTCCAAGAACAGCAGAGGAGGCATTGGAGGTCTGCAGCTGGAAAGGGAATCAAAATGCCCCTTCTATCAGCAGAAATCTTCACTGGATCCATCCTTTGATAAGTCTATCAAAATATTGGAGGGATGAGATTTACACATCCCCTGTTTCATTTCTCTTCTTGAAATAATTAACCAGCAACATACTGGTCTGTGGTTTTAGTAGGTTCTAGTTCACATTTATTAAATCTTTCATATATAGTATTTCTGGTAGGTTCAAAATGCTTTTGCATGGCTTCTAATGCTTTAGAGAGATTTCCCCTGTGTGCTGGTGGTGGATGTTGACGCTGCTGGAGTAGGTAATTTCCCCTTGCCATTACAAACAATAAAGTTGGAGTTGTGACTCTTTTGTCCTTCCATCTAATCCTGTAGCAATGTCATAATTCTTTCACTGTGCCTTGAAAAACATCCAGTTCCTGATAACATCACCTGATATGCAGTGAACACATGACATATCTATTGAGATATACGTCAGAGTAATTGAGGTAGCAAGCAGTTACTGTAGATAAGTTTGATCTGTTTGTCAGACCTAGCTGTCATGCTAGTAATCATGTAATTACAGCCAGGTGTTTTCTAGCAGGTGTTGCTCTTTCAGGTCTTGTTAGAGTTAGTGATTGCATCACCTTGTTAGAGATTGGCTGGGGTTTAGCATAATAGCTATCAGCTTAGTAAGCTGGTGGGGACTCAGTTCTCATAGACGAAGGCACGACATGCTGTTCAATAGCCTGTAAATATCTCTGCATATATTCACCTTTATAACTATATAAACTCTCTGTGCACCTTCATAACTGGTCAGTGTCCCACTTCTTATTTACAACACCCAATAATATCTCCCCCCCCCCAACAGGGAAAACAATGTCAAGAGCTTGCCATTTTTATTTTTATTTAAAAAAACTCCTCTTTCTAGAATGCCCATGTTCTGACATATAAAGTTCTTATTTAATGGCTGAAAAAGAGACGAACACTACTTCTGAAGTCTGATCAGGAAGAACTTTGACCTGGCAATTTGATGGACAATAAACTGGACCTCACTTGTTGCATAAGGTATTCAATGCGATTTAATACACAGAAATGTTTTAACATCAGTACAGTTTCACTGAAAGATTAATCTTATTCCCAGTATGACCACTGAATCCGTTTACATTTCTTTCTCAGTCTAAAAGAGTTGCTTTCATTGTTGAAAACCACACCAAGAAATGTAGCCTCTTGAACACCATGCAATTAAACCAATAAATCCATGTTCTGCTCAGTTGTTCGGTAAAATAGAAGCACCGCAGTATCACAAAATTAAGTGTCAGCCAAAGTGTGCCTTGTAAAGCACTATATATATATATATATATATA
>NW_015166495.1:73232-101798 GCF_001447785.1 Gekko japonicus
ATATATATATATATATATAAAGAGCATTGCTTTGGATGCTGAAATGGACAGATTTGGTATCCATATGTGGAGATTTGATAGCGACATATGCCCTCACAGAGATAGTAACAAATGATAATGACAAGTGCCACTTCAAAATGGCTGCTTCAGGAGGCACATGTACTGACACAAGAGAAGGCTCTGGCCCCGGCCTGGTGGAATTCCTTACTGGGTGAGATCAGGGCCCTGTGTGCAGGGCCTGCAAGACGGAGTTGTTCTGCCGGGCCTTTGGGTGAGGCAGTGGGTGTCCAGTTATATTGGCCTCCCCTGCTCCACCCATCCCTCTCATTCCATCTTAATGGTGTTTAGCACCCATCCCCCAACCAACCGTTCCATCTGGGCATACACGTGGCGTCCTCTGCAAGCTTCCTTAATACTTCTGCCATCTTGTGGTTATGCCATCGGGTTTCTTTTTTAATTGGATTATTGTTTGACTGTTTTAGAAATGTTTTGTTCCATTTGAATTTTGTTGTGAACCACCCTGAGCCCGCTTGCAAGGGAGGACGCATTATAAATATAATTAAAAAAAATAAAACAAATAAATAATGGGGAATATAAGCATACACACACCCCGAACAAGCATAAGTGGGGAAAACATATACACAGAAGGACACAAACAATTGGGGGAAAGGGAAGACAAAATATTCACAGAGAGAGAAGGCATCCTAGAGAGGAAAGGGGTGCTTCAGCTGATCTGGTGCTCCCTAACCTCCACCTCCTCACAGTTGATACAGGGCTCCCAGATCCTCCCCGAGTGAGCACTGGGGCAGATCCAAGTGAAAAATCCTTTTATTTGTATGAAGGCCCCCAGTCACTGGTTCTTCTTTCACAATGGTGAACACTGGTTCTTCTTTCACCATGTAGAACAGTGCCTCCCAATCCCACCCAGATAGACAGTCTGGAAGGATACTATGATCAATGGTACTGAAAGCCGCTGAGATGTCCAGGATAATTGACAGAGTCACTCTCCCTTTGTCCATCTCCTGGCACAAGTCATCCCTCAGGATGACCAAGGGCTGTTTCAGTCCCATAACCAGGCCTAAACCCAGATTGGAAGGCATTTAAACAATTTGCCCCATTCAGGAAATCCTGGAGTTGTCCAGCCACTACCCTTTCCATCACCTGACTGGAAAATGGAACATTTGAGACTGGTTGATAATGAATAAGATCTCCTGGGTCCAGTGTAGGCTTCTTTAGCAGTGGACACATCCTCTTTCAAGGTTCCAGTGACCAACCTGTCTCTTAAGAGAGCATTAACTAGCTCTTCAGCCCAGTCAGCCATCCCCTTAGCAGATCTAAGTCACCTGGAAGGGTGATATAAGCAGGGGATAGCTGCAGACTTCCAGAGATCCTTCACATCCTCAGACCAAGTAAACTGAAGAGTATCGAAAACAAATGGTTGGCACCCCTCTCATAACCTCTTTTTTGTCTTTTATATTACATGCGCAATCGTTACAGTTTTGAATTAGTGTGAATGACAACATTAGCACGAACCATAGCACTGAGTATAAAAGAACTTGCATACAGACCCACCGAGACACAAATATATATCTGCTTGTCAACACAAATTTTGACGTCAGAAGCAGTTCATTCCTCTACTTTCCTCCCCATCAGCCTCTGTAAGGCTCCCTTCACATCCCTGTTTCTCAGGCTGTAGATCAGTGGGTTGAGCATTGGGGTCACGACCCCATAAACGATAGCTGTGACTTTTTCCCTATCTGTGAAAGTTTGGGTTTGAGGCTTGAGGTTTGGGTTTGAGGCTTGAGGCTTGAGGTACATGGCCAAGGCCTACCACAGCCAAATGTGAGCCACAGGTGGATAAAGCTTTCCCCCGTCCTTGGGCAGAGCGGATGCGCAGAATAGCCAGACCAATACGCCCGTATGCCACAAGGATGAAAACAAAGGGCAACAGAAGAGTGAAAACACTCGTTATCAGCATATTAAGGCCAGTGGCTCGAATGTCAGAGCAGGCCAATTTCAACATTGCCTGGGCCTCACATGCAAAATGATTCAACATATTGCGGTCACACAAGCGGACTGGCATAATAAAAAAGGGAGCAATGGTAAAGAGGAAAGAGCTGACCCAAAGGCTGACCACCAGGATTATGCACACCTTCCAATTCACAATTAAGCTATAGTGTAGAGGGCTGCATATTGCCACAAAGCGGTCATAAGCCATGACAGCCAGTACGAGGCAGTCAGCCACTCCCAAAAATAGAGTGATGAACATTTGTGCAAAACACCTGCCCAGGGGGATAGTGGGCCTGTCTGTGAAGCAATGCGCCAGCGTCTGTGGGACAGCGTTGGTGCCATAGCAGATGTCAATGAAGGAGAGGTTGCTGAGGAAGAAATACATGGGAGTATGGAGATGAGAATCTACCACGATCAACACCACAATGAGACCATTTGCAGTTACGGTGACGGCATATATGACTAAGAAGAGGACGAACAAGGCAGCACGCACATGGGGCTGTGTGGAGAGGCCCATGAGCACAATCTCAGTCACTGTGGTCGCATTCTCCCAATCTTCCATATTTCCTGTAAGAGGGAAATTGAGAATCATAGTATCATTTGCATGAAATTTTATCCTACAGACCTCTTCAATCCATCCTATTGTTAAATGTGTGAATGCGGAATCCAGCAAAAAACTTTTTTGGTTCTCAACCTGGAGCCATCCCACAGTAGAGAAAAAATGCATGTAAATAAAACTGGTGTGCTTTGTCGGTCTCAACTACACCAGTTGGTCCAATTGCAAAACTTACAATGAAAGCTTTACTAGATGAATCTGATCTTATCCCTCCAAATCTGCATGTTTAGATAAAACATGCTGATATCGGGAAAGATATCACATTGTAGTGGCAAAGATTTCTGTAACCAGATGAACGCTGAGTTAACCCATTACAAATATCTCTTCCTTTCCATCTTTATTTTTTCCAGTGGTCTAATTGTTTGGTTTCTACCATTTTGGTTCAAAATTTTATGGGTACTGTGATGAGTCATTAAGGAGAATTATACTCTGCTCTGCAGCAGGTGTGGGAAGGCTGTTCACCTGCTAATGGGAGAATGGGCATGATTCAGAGGATGGTCCAAAGTGAACTTCAATTATTTAACTAAATAAGTCTGGCACCACAAACTTTAAATTTCCCAGGAATTACACATTTGGTGGTTGCTTACTGTGACCTCATACGGTTTTCAAGGAAAGAGATGAATAGGGGTGGTTTGCCATTGTCTCCCACTGTGTAGCAACCCTGAGATTCCTCAGTGGTCTCCTATCCAAGTACTAACCAGGGCTGATCCTGCTTAATTTTCATGATCTGATGAGACTGGTCTAGTCTGGTCCATCCAGGTCAGGGCAATAGCACACGGGCCACACATTTTTAAATGGAAAGTTGAGTCACACAAACTTTTAAAGAGGCAAAGCCATGTGTGGAAGGGAAGAGCCAGGGGAAGACCATAGGAGCAAGGAAAGGATGATGTATTTTCTCCTTCCCCACCATTAAGTCCAAATGACCTGCCTCTGAATTGTCTTTCTTTCTTTCTTTCTTTCTTTCTTTCTTTCTTTCTTTCTTTCTTTCTTTCTTTCTTTCTTTCTTTCTTTCTTTCTTTCTTTCTTTCTTAAAAAACAACCTGTGTAATAGATACTGAGATCTGTATATCCCATTATATGTCAAAAGAGTTAATCCAACAATTTTGCAAATTTGCACACAATTGTTTTCCCTTAACTCATTTTCTATAGGAGTGCATGTGTATGGTTGCGATCCGATGTGCCTTTAGATCCAATATAGCTGCTGATGCCAGAGGGATCTAAAGTGCATGATCAGACAGCAACATCTGGGAAATGTTCTGCATTCATCAGCACCCTGTTCTGCCCCGCCCCTGAAATGGAGTAAAAAGACACTGGGAAAAGTCTGGTTCTAACGCTTGCCGATGGATTTTCCATAGTCTAATCACTCAAGTGTGCTCTCAGGCTGTTGGGATGGTCTGCTCATTTCATCCCAACTGGGCATCTTTTTTTTTTGCTCGCTCAGCGATATGCGCATAACCACATAATCATCCCCATCTCTAGGCCAGCTTTGAAAACAAACAGGAAAGGGAGAGATCTTTGTCAGGCGACCACGGCTCACTGTGAAACAAAGGGATCACAGTGCTTCATGGAAGGATCGGCGAGTGGTCAAAGTGGAGACTCAACTCCCAGAAGTTGGAAAGCACATGAGCAAAAAACTGCACCCTCGTTTAGGCGCATGTGCAAAAGCAGGCAATCCCCCTCGCCTGTCCATGCCATCTGATTGTACAGTGATGGGATGAGCCCACAGTGAAATGGATTATACTGGGATGTCTGATCGAGCGACTCCGTTTCCAATACCAACGGATGAAATAGGAATGCCTTCTGACTGCGCCAAATGGCATGCCTGACCGCAGCCTATGTGTGTTTTAATTTTATCTCCTATTCAGCACTTTATTTCTATATACCCCTTTTGATTATTAAAACAACAAAAAAGGCAAATTTCCACTAACCGCATTGGTTGTTAGGAGTGTGACGGAATCATTCTGTTGCCTCTCTGCGATGGAGTTTCACCATAGCTTGATTCCTGCAGACATCTGAAGCAAAGTGTCAGGTCACAGAACCGTTCATGCATTATCCACAAAAGCAGCAACACTTGTGAATAGCTGAGGGGGGGGGCAAGTCTCTTTACTTGCAGAACTGCAGCTAACACAAACTTCTAAGACAATACCCTCTTTGGGCTAAATGATACCAACTTCTCTGATTGGAAATTCAGATATTCTAAAAGCAGGGGAAGAGGATAACTTAAAGTAGAAGTATCAAGCAATCAGTTTCCAGCTCTGATTCATTGGTTTAAATATATTTAGCTTGATTTTCTCCTCTCTCCTTACCAAGTTAGGACCCACACTTTTAAAAAAGAAAGATCTGAACATTAGATACATGTGTACTTTTCATATCTAATTACTTTTTAAAGAACAAAGTATCCCATGATTAATTACACCTGTCTCCTACAATAGAACAAAATTGTCCTTTATATTTCCTGAAAAATCCATTGTTTTTACAGTCTTAGGCAGGAAACAAAAACTGGACATTTGCCGAGTTAAAAAATAAAATAAAATCATAATACTATCCACCCTGACCTGAACAGTTCAGGCTGGCCTTATGTCATCGTACTGGCCTGGTCTTGTCATATCTTGGAAGCTAAGTTAGTACTTGGTTAGTACTTGGATGGGAGATCATGAAGAAAGTCTAGGGTTGCTACACAAAGGCAGGCACCCACTTGTTTGTCTCTTGCCTTGAAAACCCTACGGGGTCACTGTAAGTCAGGTGCAACTTGGCAGCACTATTCTACTCCTAACGTTATCTATTATATATTAGTTTAGTTTCATATGATTTATTTATTTATGTCCCACCTTCTTCACCAATGAGGACTCAATGTGGGTTACCTTGGGTCAGTCACAAGCTCTGGCACAGCTGTTCCTGAAAGTGGAGTGTGTTTAAAAGAGAATTTGAGTACGTGTCAAGAGAACGCTAGTGTGGTCTCGAATCATGGGCAGAACATCTGTTAATCTCTGAAGTGTGGAGGCAGGGACAACCCTAGCTGTTTGCTGTGCTGTAATCATGAATCTTGGTTCAACCGGTGCTTTGTGCAAATCTATCTCCGTTTATAGAAGTCAAAATAACACCAATGGTGAGTTTTAGATTCCAACAGTGCCATACTAAGCAGAGTTACATCCTTCTCTGCTTATTTATTATTATTATTTATTAATTATATTTATACCCCGCCCATCCTGCGAACAGGTTCAGGGCGGCTAACAAAAGCGGGTAATACCACAAGTTGAGACAATGTCTGAATGTCCTTAAGTGATCTTTGAATTAACTATACTTTTGTCTGTAGTTTCATACATTTGAGCAGAACTATTTTTTGGAATTAATAAAAGGTTTATACCTTTTAGGTTATCTATCTGCCTAATATGATCGAGACTATGCTTAGAACCAATGTTCCCGCTAAGCTGAGTTAGTGTGAGCTAGCTCACAGTTTTTTAACCTCCCGCTCACACTTTTTTGTCTTAGCTCAGGAAGGATGGCTCCGGAGCAAACTAATTTATACAGCAGCCAAATTGCTCGCTCACAACTTTAATGCCAGTAGCTCACAAAGTAGGATTTTTGCTCACAAGACTCCACAGCTTAGAGGGAACATTTCTTAGAACCTAGGAGGTACACACGGCAAATATCCGCTATATGAATGGGCATCATTTTCTGAACCTTATAAAAAGAAGATCTTTGATTATTCTTACTCAGTCTTCATCTGGAAAAGACGAAAACACTACTGTGTTGTGGTCAGCACATTGTTTTTAAGCAAAATCCAGGATGAGTCCAATGACTGTTTTTGAAGGTATGATCTCATTCTGAAGATCAGAACTTCACAACTGTCCTTGGAAATCCAGAGGGACCACCTCCCATGGAGACAATTAGCTAAGAAGAGCAGAGCAGAAGCTGAAAGTATTAACTTGATGTTACTCCACTGAGGTTCTCACCAGTTAATGGAAACATTTCTGTCGATATGTTGGAAGGATATAACGAAGTAAAGGAATTCACTCTGGTCTTTGTGGTCTGCTGAAACTCCAGGGTTGGGGTTTTTTCATATATAAGGATCTTGAATCTCTTTTTGCTCCCAGAATTTTAAAGCAAACTTAAAGGCTTCTCCTCATGCAAAACAGTTTTGATAATGACACCAATATATAGGTTAACTAGTTTATTAATGACTGATTACTGGCAGGTCTACATAAGAACATAGGAGAAGCCAATGTTGGATCAGGCCAATGGCCCATCCAGTCCAACACTATGTCACACAGTGGTCAAAAATACCAGGCGCCATCAGGAGGTCCATCAGTGGGGCCAGGACACTAGAAGCCCTCCCATTGTTGCTCCCCCCCAAGCACCAAGAATACAGAGCATCACTTGCCCCAGACTGAGAGTTCCTATCTATACCTTGGGGCTAATAGCCACTGATGGACCTCTGCTCAATTAAATTTGAATAAAATGCTCAATTAAACTTCCCTGAATTAGTGCAAAATAATCTCTTGCAGCTACCAGCATTTGGGGCAAGCACACCATGGCTACAAATTTAGCCAGCATTATCACTAGCTTCATTTAACCTCATCTCCATGTGCTGTTCAAAAACTAAGAGCATGGCTGATGCTGCTAAATCACAAAGTCATTCCCTCCCCAGCCCAACAGACAACTCAATCCAATTACAGGATAGCTAGGGAACTGCCAGCCCATCATTAGAAGGCTCAGGGTTGTTAGATTAAGGAAGGCCTAAACCCACCAAGACAGACCTAAAGCCATTTTTTCCTTGACAAGTTGTTTCCAAAAGAGAGAGAAAATTTTCACTGTTCCATCTGCTGTTCCATCCAGCCAAAGACAATATAGATCAGGGGTGTTAAACATATGGCCCGTGGGCTGGATCTGGCCCCTGCAGGGTTCCTATCCAGCCCATGAGCAACTGGCTCTCTGCTGCTTCCTTCTTCCTGTTCCTGCTTCCTGTTTCCTGCATCCACAGCACCTTTTGCCCAGTCTCTCCTATATCCTGCTTCACAGTGGAGAAAAAGAAAGCCAAGCCTCCCCTCTCTTGATTGGCTGAGGGCTCCTCCCCCTTCTCCTCTGAGGAGGGAGGGGGTAGGAAAGAGTCAGAGAGAGAGAGAAATGGTGGCACTTTTAAGACCAACAATGTTTTATTTCAGGTATAAGCTTATGTGCGCAACCACATTTTTTTGGAGGGAGGGAGGAGAGTGAGAGGGTGAGCGAGAGACAGAGACAGTCTCCCATGGAACCTTTAAGACAAACAACATTTTATTCCAGGTATAAGCTTTTGTGTGTATGCACACTTCTTTGAGGGAAGGAGAGAGTGAGCCAGAGAGAGAAAGAGAGAGAGAGATGGTGTTAGATCGCGCTAACAAAGGACTCGTACAGTGATTCAGCAAGTGATTCAGCTTTATTGGAAGTAACGAGCAAGCACTAACTCAGTAAGAAACCAGAACAGAAAACAGTGGGAGCTTATGCTCCTTTTAAACATAACCGGGCTAATGTAGCCACGCCTATTTACAAATAACAACCAATGAGATTGCTAGAATAAAGACCAATGGGAGTCTTTCCCTCCTAGGGAATGGTATCGTTCTGATTGGTCGCTGTTACGAAGCGACCAATAGGAAGTTCGCTCAGAGGAGCCCTGGTCTGGCTCGAAGCTTAACAGGGGAGTCCTATGAGGTGATTCATGTAATCATTTCAATACATTACAATTCCTCCCCCCTAAGTTAAGCCATCATCCCAATTGTTTTATTATTTACAAACATGCAATCAACCTTTGTACATCAGTTATTCCAACAGTATTTACACTCATAGTCCTTCAGATAAGTCGGCATTTGCCGCGAACGCTGGGACCTGCGGAGCGGTGCAGGCTCCACGGGCAGACAAGGTTGTGGGTCAGAGTGGGGTTCACTACAGCCTGGATCAGGCACAGACTCGACTGGGATTTCAGCCCCGCACACAGGGTTCTGCCCTGACTCGGGGACAGTACCGGGCAGTTCGGTACTCACCGCCTGCTCTGGGGGTGTCCACTCGACATCAGGGGATTCAGCCGTCGGAGAGTCAGCGCTGTCCCTAGCCCAACGTCTCCTTAACTGATCTATGTGGCGCCGCCATATTCGACCGTCAGCTAACTGCACCACATACATTCGAGTACCCACAGAGTCGGATATAACCCCAGGAAGCCACAAGTGCCCGTTTGCATAATTTCGTGCGAAAACCTTGTCCCCTTTTTCAAACATGCGCACCTTCGGTTGCGCAGTGGTACGCTCGGACTGATCTTCTGATAGGTCTGGGTGCATACGGTTCAAACGGGTCGTGAGTCTCCGCCCCATTAACAATTCGGCCGGACTACGGCCTGTAGCACTACAGGGGGTGGTGTGCTGCAGCAAAAGAAAGGAGCCCAGCCTCTGGCTCCAGTCCCCTTCGTCCATTTTACCCAGGGCCTCTTTGGCCGTCCTGACCATCCGTTCGGCTTGGCCATTAGATGCCGGATGGAAAGGGGCCGAAGTCATTTGGCGTATGCCATTACTCGTGAGGAAGAGCCTAAATTCCTCAGACACAAATTGAGGCCCGTTGTCACTGACGATGACGTCAGGCAACCCGTGGGTGGCAAAAAGTCGGCGGAGCGCATGGATCACAGCAAGTGATGTGGTCGATTTCATATGCACGACCTCCAGCCATTTGGACATAGCGTCCACCACAATTAGGAACATTTGCCCTTGGAGAGGGCCAGCAAAATCTATATGCAATCTGGCCCAGGGTTTACCAGATGACTCCCAGCCTTGGGGTGTAGCTTGTGGGGGATCGGGTCTGACTTGCTGGCATTTGGGACACCCTCGTACCCATTCTTCGATCTCTTTGTCCAGCCCCGGCCACCAGACATACCCTCTGGCCAACGCTTTGGTGTGTACCATACCGGGGTGACCCTCGTGCAGCGACTCTAACACTCTCGTCCTGAGTTTGTCAGGAACCACCACCCTGTTCCCCCATAATACACAGCCCTTAGAAATGGATAGTTCATTTTGACGGCTTTTGTAAGGGCCGAACTCCGGTTCAACGCTTCCAACCGGCCACCCCCTCCAAACCCAGTTTAATACTCGGGACAGCACGCTATCCTTGGCCGTGTGTGCTGCAATGTCCCTGGATGATACCGGGGGTCGAGGAAGCTCCTCAATTGCCAAGACCTCACAGGCGGGGGCAGGGTCTGCGCCAATGTCCGGCACCGGGCACCGGCTGAGGGCATCCGCATGCCCAATCGCTTTCCCAGGCCGGTGCTCTAAGTCAAAATCATAAGCCTGCAAAAATATCGCCCATCTAAGCATGCGTGGGGACATGATGTTTGGCAATTGCTTATCGGGCGCAAAAATCCCCAGTAGCGGCTTGTGGTCAGTGACCAGCAAAAATCGTCTGCCAAAAATAAAATCATGGAACTTTTTGACAGCCGCTACCAACGCCAGACCCTCCTTGTCTATCTGGGCATAGTTCCGCTCTGCCGCAGATAGTGATCTAGAATAAAAAGCGATAGGCGCTTCGCTCCCATCAGGCATCAGATGGCTTAAAACTGCGCCTACTCCAAACGGTGAAGCGTCAGCAGCTAACACCAGGAGCTTGTGTTCATCATAATGCGTGAGTACGGCATTAGATGTCAGCAGCTCCTTGACTCCCACAAAAGCCTTTTCCTCGGCCTGCCCCCACTTCCATTTTGCCTCCTTGTGCAAAAGCGCGTGCAAAGGGGCCGCCACTGATGCCTTATGCGGTAAAAACGCATGATAAAAATTCAGGAGTCCTAAAAAGGATTGGAGCTCCTTCTTACTCACCGGCCTGGGGGCGTTTTGGATTGCAGATACCTTCTCATCCGTGGGGTGGACTCCCTCTGCGTCAATGCGAAACCCCAGGAAGTCCACACTTTCCACCCCGAGCGTGCATTTTGAGCGCTTAACTCTGAGGCCGGCATTTTGAAAACGCCTGAGGACCTCTTTAACCCGGTCCAGTAGTTCCTGTTCAGACCCGCCCGCAATCAGCACGTCGTCAAAATAGGGCACTGTGCCAGGTACCCCCCTTAGTAGACGTTCCATGAGGCCCTGAAAAATCCCAGGTGCTACGTTGACCCCGAATTGCAGCCTGTTCACTTTAAAAGCCCCTTGGTGGGTTACAATTGTTTGGGCCTCGGCAGCCTCCGGGGTGACAGGCAACTGCTGGTATGCCTGGGCCAGGTCAAATTTGGCGAAAATCTTGCCACCCCCCAGGGAAGCCAAAATGTGGCTTATTACCGGGACCGGGTACGAATGTTGCTGCAGCGCCTTGTTAATCGTACATTTGTAATCGGCGCATAGTCGTATGGACCCATCTGATTTGACAGGGGTTACGATCGGGGTCTCCCATTTGCTGTATGGTACTGGCTCTAAAACCCCTTGCTCAACTAGTTTGTCAATCTCTTTTTCCACCTTATGTTTGAGAGACACAGGTACTTTCCGATACTTCAACCTAATAGGTTTGACTGACGGATCTAAGTCAAACGCAACCGGGGGGCCCTTGTACCTTCCCAACCCTTCGGCAAATACATCAGGGAACAGGTCGTACAGCATGCCCCATTTATTTTCAGACATCCTGTTAATCCCAGAAATACCGATGCCCAATGGCTCAAACCAATCTAACCCTAGCAGGTTAACCCGGTCTCCCTCTGCAATCAGGAATGACAGTTTAACACATTTCCCCTTATACTCAACAGTAACAGAGTCCCGTCCGGCCAAGGGAATTCGGTTGCCCTGGAAGTCGGACACTCTGGTTCCCGCAGGCTGGAGCCGCCGCCGGCTTCGGTTCGGGAACAACTGGCGCCAGGACGCGGCAGAAATCACCGTCACGGACGATCCTGAGTCCACCTCCATTGTACAGGGTCGGCCGTCGAGGAGTGGAGTCACGGTGATCTTGCCCTGGCTGCTGGTGCGATTTACGGCCGATGCGCTCGACAAGGTCGCCGTCAACTGGCAGCTTGCTTCCGATGCTGAGGAACGGGTCTTGCCTTGGGTGCTGACTGGAGTGCCCCTCTGCGCTGACCGGTTGTTAGTTGAGGGATCCTTCTTCGCTGATCTGCAGACTCTGGCCAGATGACCACGCCGCCCACACGCTCTGCAGTCGACATCACGAGCCCAACAGGAGCCGCGCTGGTGCTTCCCGCCACAACCGGAGCAAGGCTTGACGTTGGTAGTCTTCGCTGGGGTCCGCTTGCCTCGAACCGCGTTGACGTCATCATCCGCGTCTTCGCCCTCGCTGTCTCGTTGAGCGTGTATACTGGGCTCTGCCACCCGCTGGCGGACCTCCTTCGTGGACTTCTCCGCTGCTTCCGCGGCCACGGCCTCTTCGTAGGCCACTGCCCAGGTCAGGGTGGTGCGGGCGAACAGCCTCTGTTGCAGCCTTTCATCTTTGAGACCGCAGACGAGACGGTCTCTGAGGGCTTCCTCCACGTTGTGGAAATTACATGGCCGTGCGGCTTTGCGAAGGGCCGCCACGAAATCTGCGATGGTCTCGCCTCCGGCCTGGTTCCGCTTGTAAAAAGCGTGCCGGCAGGCGATCTCCGACGGTTGTGGAGAATAGTGAGCCTTAAGCTTCTCCGTGATGTCAGCGTAGGTGACAGTCTTTATATCAGTTGGGGCCACCAACGACCTGGCTATGTCGAAGGTCCCCTTCCCGCAGGAACTCAGGAGGCATGCTCGTTTCTTCGCCTCATCGGTGATGTCGTGGGTCTCCAGATGGAACTCGAACCTGGACAGGTAGGAGTCCCAGTCTTCTGAGGAGGGTTCGAAGCACTCGAACTTCTGGCTTCCAGCCATCGGGGGAGACTTGGGCACCGGAGCTGGTGGCGCCTCCGCCGGATCGGCTGCTGTGCTCTGCCCGCTTTCTTCCGAGTCCGAAGTGTGGATGTCCGCAGGGCTGCCTACCTGCTCTAACATCCCATCCTCGTCGCCAATTGTTAGATCGCGCTAACAAAGGACTCGTACAGTGATTCAGCAAGTGATTCAGCTTTATTGGAAGTAACGAGCAAGCACTAACTCAGTAAGAAACCAGAACAGAAAACAGTGGGAGCTTATGCTCCTTTTAAACATAACCGGGCTAATGTAGCCACGCCTATTTACAAATAACAACCAATGAGATCGCTAGAATAAAGACCAATGGGAGTCTTTCCCTCCTAGGGAATGGTATCGTTCTGATTGGTCGCTGTTACGAAGCGACCAATAGGAAGTTCGCTCAGAGGAGCCCTGGTCTGGCTCGAAGCTTAACAGGGGAGTCCTATGAGGTGATTCATGTAATCATTTCAATACATTACAGATGGAGTCCTGTGGCACTTGGACAGAACCCCTTTCCAGTTCTAACAGATGGGGAGGGGGAGGAAACCTAAAAGCACAGCTTCTATTCTTTATTAATGGAAGGGAGCAAGAGTCCAGTAATACCTTTATGACTAACAAAATTAGCAGCAGAGTAATAGCTTTTGTGATTCACTTCTCACTTCAGATACAGCTAGAATGTGAGTCCATCTGTCCTTATATCTTGGAGAGTGAAGTGATTTCAGATGCCAAACAACAATAGCAGGGATTGGTAATAAGAAACCTAGGTCTCAGTCCAGTCCAGGAGAATGCATTGTCTTGAGCTTCATTATCAGTTGCAATTCAGCAGTCTCTCTAATCTCCCTTTGAAATTCCTTTGTAGGAGAACTGCTATTCTTAGGTCAGCAACTGAATGTCCTGGAAGGTTAAAATGTCCCCCCACTGGTTTTTGAATGTTGTGGTTTCTAATAGCAGTAGAAAGACTAAGAGTCCAGTAGCACCTTAAAGACTAACAACATTTGTGGTAGGGTATGTGCTTTCATGACTCACTGCTCACTTCTTCAGACTTATTTCCATTCATTCTTTGCATCTTCCTGGACTGGATACCTCCTGTACCAAACTGAGACCTAGGTTTCCTTGTGTTACATTCTATGGCACGTGTGGCTTGGCCAGAAAAAGTGACATTTATGACAGATCCGGCCCTTGTAACAAATCAGTTCAACACGTCTGTTCTAGAGAGTAAAAGGAAGTGGAAATACATCTCCAGTTCAACAGTCAGAAGATGAAAAGAGGAGTTACAGTTGTTACCGGTTTATTCCAGAGTTGCCTGTAATAAAGCCTGAGTTAATACATGATGTCTTTGAATTAAGACATGGTGTCAGAAGTGCAAGTACATTTCTAGAAGAAGAAGTGATAATAACAATCTGAGAAAAAAACTGATAATGACAATCTAAAAAAACAAACCCTGGAGTTTGCACCTGAGCTCAGGGACTGGAGTGAATCCCTTCACCACCTTTTGCATTTTAAAAGTGTCTGGAGAAATGTCCCTGTTAACTTGTTAGATTCGAAGTGATGTGACTTTAAGTTGCCAATTTGAGCTTCTGCTCTACTCTTTATGGATAATTGTCTCCATGGGATGCGATCCTTCTGGGTTCCATAGACAATTGTGATCTTCAAAATGAAATTGTACTTTTTTAAATGGTCATGGATAGAATATAATTGCTTCGGTGAAACCATCCTGGATTTTCCTTGAAACCTTTGACTGCAACAATACAGAAGATGAAGATGATGTAAGAACCATGCGGCATTCTTCTTTTTTAATATCAGAAGATAAAGGCCCGTTCTGAATGGATTTGCAGCATATATACTTGGGGCGATTTCTCACTAGAGCTGCCTCGCAGCACAGCCCAGTTTGCCTCGACACAAACATGTCAATTTCACACCCGAGGCTGCGGGGCTGCATTTGACTCGGGGCTTCGCCCGATTTCCTCCGCAGTTTCATGATCCTCAAAAACCAGGATCACGAAACTGCGGAGGAAATCAGGCGAAGCCCCGAGTCAAAATGCAGCCCCGGAGCTTCGGGTGTGAAATTGACATGTTTGTGTCGAGGCAAACGGGGCTGTGCTGCGAGGCAGCTCTAGTGAGAAATCGCCCTTGGTCTACAGTGTGGATCTATAAAGTGATAGGGATGGGTATGATTTACTGGGGGGCAAGTAAGAGCGAGGGGAGGCTTATGTTCACATGTGGGCCTTCTCTGACATAGGATTGATCCTTGAAAGGAACAGGATTCTGGACTAGATGGACCATTGGTCAGATGCAGCCAGGCTTTTCTTATGTTGTCCTTGGAAAAGGATTGTAGCTCAGTGATACAGCATCTTCTTTGTTTACTGTTCCATGGACTAGATGGACCATTGGTCAGATGCAGCCAGGCTTTTCTTATGTTGTCCTTGGAAAAGGATTGTAGCTCAGTGATACAGCATCTTCTTTGTTTACTGTTCCATGTTTAATCCCTAGCATTTCCAGTTAAAATGATCTGGTAGTAGGTGATGTGAAAGACTTTTGCCTTTAAGTCCCGAGAGAACTGCTGCCTGTTAGTGTAGACAAAACTGACCTTGATAGATTCTCAAACAGCTTCACAGTCTTGCGTTCTTAAATTGTGGGTGTAGAAGCCCTTCACAGGATTAATATATTGTATGGAGAATCTGATTCCCAGGTCTTGGGTTGCTACTGAATTTCTAGTGCGGTTCTTATTCTGGCATCTAACACATGATAAATTCTTGGGAAACTCACATAAGAACACAAGAGAAGCCATGTCGGATCAGGCCAGTGGCCCATCCGGTCCAACACTCTGTATCACACAGTGGCCAAAACCCAGGTGCCAACAGGAGGTCCAGCAGCAGGGCCAGAACTCCAGAAGCCCCCCCAGTGTTGCCCCCCAAGCACCAAGAATGCAGAGCATCACTGCCCCAGACATAGTGTTCCTTCTATACCTTGTGGCTAACAGCCACTGATGGACCTCTGCTCCATATGCTTATCCAATCCCCTCTTGAAGCTGCCACCACTTCCTGCGGCAGTGAATTCCATGTTCTAATTACTCTGAGGGTGAAGAAGTACTTTCTTTTATGTCTTCTAAGCCTATTGCTCATTGATTCCGTTGAGTGGCCACAAGTTCTTGTATTGTGAGAAAGCGAGAAATGTGCTACTTTCTCTACCTTCTCTATCCCAAGCATAATTTTGTAAGCCTCTATCATGTCACCCCTCAGTCATCATTTCTATGAGCTAAAAAACTGCTTTAACCTTTCTTCATGGGGAAGGTGTTCGATCCCCTCAATCGTTTTAGTTGCCCTTTTCCGCACCTTTTCCAATGCTATCGTATCTTTTTTGAGATACGGTGACCAGAACTGTACACAGCCTGGTTGACCTCAGTGGGAACTTAAGTAAGCATGAATGAGACTGAACACTGTATATGTTTTCAATGCAGAACTTATTGTGTGGTTGGGAAATCATTTTGTTCACGTTTTTGGTATAGGGATGAGGAGTGGAAGGATTTAATGTTGTGACAAAGAAAGCATTTTGGAGAGAGAAAAGCATACATCTCTTTGTGGTTTTTTAAAATGAAACATGGTATGTAACATGAAGATCAGTTACGAAAGGCTAGATGTCTGCCTCAGTATCCAGAAATATGATGCTACTTCAGATGCAGCTATATCAGGCCCTTGATATTGGGTTATTAGTAACAACTATTGCTTCTACAGAGATTATTAATCAAAGGGCAGAAAACTGGCTAACCTAAGAGGCTAAACCAAATTTCCACTGATTTCAGCATTCTGCTTCCATCAGTGGCTAGCAAAAGCTGGCATTCATTTTTCAGGAGAAGCAGCAATAATACATCACATTCATTGCATCCGTTTCAGGGATAAACTTGAGATGTTGCATGAGGCTGCTTCTACTCCATGGCTGGTGTCCAGAGAGCTTCAGAATATGATAGTCACAGTTACCTGTGATCACTAACACCCACTGATAAACCCATCCTATCTGTTGTTCGATACCCTGTTTAAACTACTCCTCTTTCCTGCATTTGGAATAGTTCCTGTCAGGGAAGCTGATACTGTTTTGTCCTAAGGGGGCATCAGCATTGCTGTCTTACAATACTGGGCTGATTTCAGGTCTGGAACTGGTCCCCTCCCTCTTTACAGCTATTCACACGAGTTGGTGCTTATATTGCCTGAGTTCTTCTTTGACCTGGCACTTCCCTACAAATGGCCACAGGGATTAAGTTGTGGTGAAATGCCATCATAAAGGGATAGTAGAATGATTCTGTTGAAGCCTTAGCAACAGATGAGGTAAGTGATTCCTTTTTAATTATCATCATCATCAAGTTTATTGTATTAGCCATTGGCCATAACAAAACATAAATACAAACACAATCCGTATGCATCACATTAAGTTATCCCTTCACTAACTTGCGCTGAATCCTAGGCTTAATCTTATCTTTTTTGCCGCCAAAGCAAACAGGGACATTCTGCTGGTAACATAAACATCCATATCAGAGAGCAAAAAAACAACTAACTCCTGTTTTGAGAATCCATTGTGCAAAGGTAAAATAGGGTATATAAATCTCTGCCTAAGTGATTCGTGCCATGAGCATCTCAGTAAATAGTGCTCAATATCATCCACTTCGCCCAAACCACATTGACGGATTCTTAAGGCAACAGGTAAACCCATAAAACGACCAACACAGACCATTTAGAAATACAATGCCAGATAGTACAAGTTCCCTAAAATACATGAACACCCAGAGGTATCTTAGGATAGCGAGATGGTTCCAAACTGGACACTTTGGGCTCTCCAGTCCAAGTCCTGGGAAAGAGACTTTCTCAGTGCTTCTCGTTTCCCAATGAAACACAGGTAGATTTTGCTATTGAGCAAAATTTAGCTACCTTCTCCGTAATCTGATGGTATTTATCTGCTAGGAGGACATTAAGATTTTTCTGTTCTTCCTGGGAATTTTTGTAGAATGGGGAAAAGCAGCTCATATCAAATTTCTATGTAAAGAGGACAATGTAGAAGAACGTGCCCTGTCAGTTCTACTTCTTGACTACTGCAGGGCAATTCCATTCAAAATACGGGCTTTTTGATGTCCTCCTAGCAGATAATGTTTTACACTTTGATGTTTAACAACTCACAAAGGAGAACATTAAATAGACCCTGAGAAAAAGCAAATCTTGTTTTCAGAGCTATAAGATTCCCCAAATAGTTTGCTGGCACAAATTGCTTATGCTCAGTATAATAGTATCTCCTGGCAATGCTGAAATGCTATTGTAGCTGTTTATCTTGAATTCTTTGGCTGATCACAGATGAGGTTTTTGTATAACATAAATTCATGAGATCCCTAGGTGAAAGCCCCATTTTCTGTAGCTTCAGATAGAGGAGATTTTTCTGCCTTGATTGATGAACGGGTTGACATATTTAATATTACAAGACACCTTAATACCCCCCTGGGTTAAGGCTCTATAGAGGAAAAACTCCCTTATTTTGCCCTCACAAAACAATATCTGTGTTGCCTTGCCTATGACAAGCTACAGAAATGATAAAACAGAGGATTACAGATACTGATAGGCAGAACGATATAGGTAGAACAGAGAAATGGCATACACTTCTTGATCCTATCAACAGAGTAAGTCCTATGGCCTATTTTCACCATCAGTCAAACCACGAATATAGGAGAATGTTTACACTTATGGGCTGGGATGTTCTTCCTCTAGCGAATACAGAGAGAAAGTACAAGAAAATCCCCTTTGAGGAACGCATATGCCCCTGCTGTAACAAAGGCATTGAACATTTAGAACATGTTATGTTCGACTGTAAGGCCTATAATAATCTTCGTAAATCTCTTCCGCTCCCCAAGTCTTTTCCTCTCACTAGTAGGCAAAGAGTCTGTATTATGAAAAATCTTCTCGCAGAGAGGCACTCAGAGGTAACACATCAAGTGGCTAGATTTGGATGGAGTGCTTTAAGAATTAGAAAATCTATAATAGTGTAGCAAGTTAATCATCTTACAGTTAACTGTATACCTCTTAAGAATTTGTATTTTACTGCTGTTTTAAGCTTCTTTTACTTTCATTCAAAGGTGTTTTACTATTAATTTTGTTGTGTCTTAAATGTTAATTGCTGGCTTTGGCCATAAATAAAACTTAAAACTTAAAAACAATCAACAACACTGTTAAATTCCTTTGGGCATTTGTCTTGATACACTTTAATTGGGCATACCAGGTACCAGAACCATGAAAAATTACCCCTAAATATTTGTAACATTTAACCTGATCAATGCTACTTCCTGTAATTGACCATCTATATCTATTTTTCTCTTTGGCGAAAATAAGAAATTTAGACTTATTAAAATTAATTGTTAAACCTTTATCATAAAAATCTGCCAACTCTCTCAACAATCATTTTAACCCTTTGCCCATAATCTATCTCTAGATATAAAGTCAAAGGCTAATTTAAAATCAATGAAAACAATGAGTACAGTTCCTCTTCTTGAATGACCGTATTTATCTACAAGGAGCTGTAGAATTAAGCCCTGGTCAATTGTTGAACATCCGCTTCTAAGACCTGCCTGTTCGTCTGCAAGAATATTTCCTCCTCAAGCCAATCCAACATCTTCTTTAACAGATGCTCACATACAATTTACTAATAACACTCAAGAGTGTAGGGCAGTGCAGGATTCTCCTGCCTGGAGATTGGGAACCCAGATGTATTTGTGTGCTAACAGCATGAGAAGTCTGGTGATTCCTACGCAGTCAGTGTTGTGACCTTGGCAGATAACATAGAGCTTACACACACACACACACACACACACACACAAACATTCCTTAAGGATGCTAGAATGCTTGAAACTTTCCTCTACGCAGATAGATGGAGGAAGAGAGGAGGGGGGGAGGAAAGGGGGGGAAAACGGAGCTTATAAATAAATGCTGGGAAGCCAAGAGGTTTCAGACAGTTCCTGCAAGCTTGTATCCTGTCGTCTTTGCTTCGCCTGCACCCCCACACCCCAAGGAGCAGCACCACACAAGAGGCTAACTGGTTGATAATTAGAAGGATCCGACCTACAGCCCATCTTAAAAATTGGAATAATTATAGCTAACTCAGAATCTGGCTGTACGATCAATCCATGTAAAATAGAGCCATTAACACTGGAACCCACCAATCCAGATTATCCTTTAACATCTCAGATGGTATATTAACAGTTCAAAGAGTCTGCCCTGAGTTTAACTGAAGATTTCTAACTTCAGGGGCAGAAATCTGGGGCCATACAGGTAAGTCAATCTGCTCAGATGTAAAAGACTGGACAGCATCTTCTGCATAAATGCTCTGAAAATACATCTCCCAATCGCTTGCTGAAATGTATGCCTCGCGGTTAACAAAGTGTGTACATAAAGCTCCTGCCATTTAACAAAAGGGTGAATAAACATGTTCGTTGAACGAAATTTCCTGCGGATGAAACTATGCTTCTCAATCTTCCTCTTGCAGGAGATATGGAAAACTGGGATAACACAACTACAGTGACCGAGTTTGTGCTCGTGGGCCTCTCCAGACTGCCCCATGTGCGTGCTGCCTTGTTCGTCCTCTTCTTGGTCATGTATGCCATCACCGTAGCTGGGAATGGTCTCATTGTGGTGTTGATCGTGATGGATCCTCAGCTCCACACACCCATGTATTTCTTCCTCAGCAACCTCTCCTTCATTGACGTCTGCTATGTCACCACCTCTGTCCCCCAGATGCTGGCGCACTGCTTCACAGACAAGGCCCTTATCCCCCTGGGAAGGTGTTTTGCACAAATGACCATCTCTCTTTTTTTGGGAGTGGCTGAGTGCTTCTTATTAGCTGTCATGGCTTATGACCGCTTTGTGGCAATATGCAGACCTCTACACTATAACTTAATCATGAGCCAGAAGGCGTGCATCATCCTGGCGGTCAGCCTGTGGCTCAGCTCTTTCCTCTTGACCATTGTCCCCTTTTTTAGCATGCAGGCACGCTTGTGTGGCCGCAATGTGGTGAATCATTTTACATGTGAGGCCCAGGCAGTGTTGAAATTGGCCTGCTCCGACACTCAAGCCAATGGCCTTAGCATGATGATAACAAGCGTCTTCACTCTTCTGTTCCCCTTTGTTTTCATCCTTGTGACATACGGGCGTGTTGGTCTGGCTGTCCTGCGCATCCGCTCTGCCCAAGGACAGGGGAAAGCTTTGTCTACCTGTGGCTCTCATCTGGCCGTGGTGGGCATTTTTTATGGCACTGCCTTGGCCGCATACCTGAAGCCTCAGACCAAAAGCTTCACGGACAGGGACAAAATAGTGGCTGTCTTTTATGGGATCGTGACCCCAATGCTCAACCCACTGATCTACAGCCTGAGAAACAGAGATGTGAAGGCAGCCTTATGGAGGCTGATTGGGAGGAAAGTAGAGAAGTAAACCACTTCCCAAACATAATGTCCATACTGATATCCTTGCAGCACAAATATGTATACCCATGTTTCTATGTCTGTTGTTTCTGTTGTTCTTAAGATTGTTTCTGTTGCTAATATTCCAATACCAGAGTACATAATATTTTACATAGCTTATTCAAAAAGCACACAATAGAACACTGGATCCAGAATAATCCTTTAAAATCCTTTAAAATTCTTGAAGCAGAAATTGTACATTTTCCTTGGCAAGTTGTCCCCAAAATGTAAGCTACGGTCAGTTTTGTCAGTGTGTCAGGGCACAGCTGTAAAACACCACCTTGTAAATACTGCCATTTAAGAAAATTTTCCCCTACATCGGCTGCGGTCACACGGAACATTAGCCACCCTAGTCAGACGGAAGACATGCGGAGTTTCCGGACGCGATCTCACCGGCACGTCTGGGAAGCGTAGCACTCCCGTGGCTCAAACGAGGCTTCCCGCTGAAACCGCGCAGCAAAAAACTAGTACCTCGGAGGTACTAGTAACCGGAAACCGCGGGGCAAGGGCGGGCGTCTGATCGCGCTTCCGGTGGCATCCGACGCCCGCCCATGTTCCCGTCCTTGCAAAACAGTTTTTTCCCCAGGTCTTCGTGGATGCGCAAAAGCACCCCACGGAGCATGCGCAGTCCTGCTGTACAGAAAAAAAAACTATCCAGTTTGCCGAACCGCGCGCTTCGTTTTTGCGCACGGGATTGTCCTGCGATCGGTACCTCTCCCTTCCCACGGGACCTCCACGGTACCTCCACGGTACCTCCACGGGAGGTCTGGTCAGGTAACGGCGCCTTAGTTTGCCCTGGGGCACACTGCCATGCTTCCCCCCCGCGGTTTCCTGCTCGTGTGACCGGGGCCATCATATGAAAATGCAACAAACTTAGATTAGATGTTGTCATTTGTTCCTTCAAAAGGAAAGCTAGAAGGAAACTCAGCTATGTCAAGAACCTCCGGTTCTAATCCTGACTGGTCACCATAACAAAGCCATGTAAGGTTCTGTCTCCAAAAGGATATTGAACAAACAGAGCTATTGTGTTGAGCAAAGGAGTGAAGCAAGGATGTATCCTCACTCCTCTGTTATTTAATTTGTATATCAATGCCCTAAACTGTTATATTTCCAGAGATGAATTCCATCTGCCTTATCTAGCTCATGTTAAGTTGCCCTCTCCTCTGTAGGGGAATGGAACAGCTCATCCCTCAAGATCTGTGGTTGGCCTACATAAACTTATAGCCTCCTTTTCAGAGTATTGCTTCAGAGAGGGACTATTAATGTTTCTAAGCCAATGCGCCTTTTCTTTAGTAAAAAAAAAAAAAATGACGGACAAGGAAATACAAGTGGGCAGTAGCAGGTTAGCCTATGGAACAAGTAGAGCAATTTAAATATTTAGGAATTATATTTCAAGCAAAACTTTCTTTGGAAGGGGGATGTGAACTCTGTTCTAAGAACAGCCACGAGTACTGGGAAGGCATTTTCAAGATTTCATAATTCCTACGGGGGACAGTATGTGGCTTCAGCAGTTAAAGAATTTAATGCTAAATTTCTGGGCAGTTATTGTATGCTGTGTGTGTGTGGGGGGGTTGGATTAGTGTGGTACAAGATAATATTGATGGACTGTTAACTAAGAGTTTTACACAGTATCCTGGGATGCATGGCAAGAAAAGCCGAGACTCAGGACTGGGGAGATGTCTTCTGAAGCAAAGGCTTGGTGGAGAGCATTTACTCTGAAAATCAGGATACTGAAATTGAATTTAGAATCAGGTCTTCTTGGATTAGTTATGCTGGATCATCATACAAGTGATTGGGATAAATACTTGGAATTTACATTATTACATCTGTGCGTTACCAGAGATATGATAGAAACTATGAGTAGCTGTGAACCGAGTCAGTCAATCAAAAGACATTAGAGGGATCCTGATTATAGGAGTATGCTGGTGAGAACTCAAAAAGTATGTTCATCCTTTTCAGTTGGTATTTTTCCCTGATAAAAATGCCAAACTACCTGTTTGAATGATCTCCTCCAAAGTATAGGAGGGCATTTATGCTTGTGCAGGGCTCTTTTTGTAGAAAAAGCCCAGCAGGAACTCATTAGCATAATAGGCCACACCCAACTGCAGAAACTCATTAGCATATTGGGCCACACCCCTGACAGCACAGCTCATTAGCATATTAGGCCGCACCCCCATGTTACCAGACGTGTGGTCATCCAGCCACACCCACCTTTCCCTTCTTATTGGCTTTTTTTGTAGCAAGAACTCCTTTGCATGTTAGGCCACACACCCCTAATGTAGCCAATCCTAAGGAGTTTCTGCTGTTAGGTGTGGCCTATTATTCTAATGAGTTCCTGCTGGGCGTGGCCAACTTGGGAGCCAGCCGGAACTCCGTTCCTGTGTGTTCCTGCCCCAAAATAGCCCTGTAGCTTGTGCATTTGAATGCCTTGCTCTCAGCAATATTGTTAGGAAGGTTTAATGGTATTCCATATGCTAATAGATTCTGCAGATGTGGTACTGACCAGATTGACTCATAAATCATCTTCTTTTGCCCTGAATTTTCAGATTTGAGAGCTGAACTGATTATTTTGCTTAAGCTGGACTCTGTTTCTTTAGCGGATAAGTCTTCTTGAGTACTAAGTGATGAAAATAAGCAAGAAACTTTGCATGTGTAGAAACATTGGCAGCTGTAGTAAAATCACTTTGTAACTCAGATAGCAAATCTTAGACCTCCCTTTCAGTGTACCATGGCTCCTTTTGTTGCAAAAATAGTAATCAATAATAAGGTGAATATTTCTACCAATGATCCCTAACGTGGTGCCCGGTGATACTATGATATCCACCAATGTGTTTCTTGATGCTGGCTTGCTCTTTCCCCAAATCATCTCCTCATCAGTGCAAAGAGCCCTTTCTGTCTTTCCTTCACCTTGCTGGAGCAGAAGCTGCTCAGAAGAGCCCTTGTGGTATCACTTTTGTGTCTGCAGAGAGTACCCATTCAGAAACAGCTCCTTCCATGATATGAAGATGCTTTAGTTAGAACTGCCTAACATTTTGTGGAACCTAGCAATGTTTTAAGACCAGACACCGCTTCCTTGGCAGCCATTTTTTATTGGTCCCTCCCATCCTCTGGCAGCCGTTTTGTTGTGCCCACAGGTTCAACAAAATTGCAGACTCTAACTTGTATCTGTCCCAGGGATCTTGCATTCTAATTTCCAATAATGGGATCAAACAGGAGGGAGTCTAGAGAGCAAGAGGGGAAGAAGGCAATAATATTCAAAGATGATTGCAAGCAAATTATGTTTATTGGACTGAGGAATGAAGGGGAGGTTAGTTGGTGACTTTCTTGGGAAGGGGAACTAGGCCAGGTGAATCTTGATCTGAACCTACAAGGCATTTCTTATGACCTTAAGCAAGAGTGTCTTCCCACGGTGTCATAGTCTTGCCCTTTTAGTGGTTGGATTAACAGTATTAAGGACACTCAAGAAAGGCCCATGTCCAGTTACCTGAAGACACTGATAGCCTTTGATCCACTAAGAAGAGAAAGATCCATTGTGAATATATTCTCAGACAGTAAGATATTAGCAAGGAATGGTGGGTTAAGAAATATACAAGCATGGTGAAGCAGCTTTGATTTCTCTGAGTTCAAGGACCAGCTTTGGCCTTTTTTTCAAGAAAAAACCACAGTTCTCGAGTAAGTCACTTTGTCCCAGAGAGAAATTTCAAAATACACAGTAATTAACAATATGACTTTCCATAGGGCCAGAAGTTTTCATAATACCTAGGCTCCTCCCAATGCCGAGAAATGGTATCAATGGTAAATATTCTAAAGTAGGCCTTCTGGCTCACATCCACCTGTGAGAAGGGGTAAGCAGTCATTCTCAAATGAGTGGGAAAACACCCCCCCAAACACTCCAAAATCAAAGGACTTCAAAATTTCCTGTAAATAATTCAATTCAATACAATCAAATGCTTTCTCTGCATTTATAAAGTAGGAAAATGTATGGCAGGCAAAAAGCTAGGAGGATGTACTTCCTGTGGATGCAACGGAAGACCATTTAATAGGGGGCTACGTGGCAAGTCAGAGTTCCATGGGTGTCATAGGATTGTGGGAGAGTGGCAATGAACAGATTATATCCCTTCATTCATTATTACTCCTGGTTGCTACTATTATTCAAATCTGTTCATTCCATTTGCTCCTGTTTCCTCACTTCCCTCCTCCACCTCATCTCAAAACAGCAATGGATCCAAACTGTTGGAAACTTACCAAACAAGAGGGTGGGAGTTATATTAGTCTTCCCTCCCCCCATCGCCCTGTCCCAACATTTCAGAAACCTTTGCTGTAGATTCTGAGGCACTACACCTTCATGATTCCTGGGGAAATACAGTCCCTGGGTGTCTGATCAACATCTAGCTGCAGTTTGTGGGGTGCATCAAGGCACATCACCTTGGAAAGTGGGTCTATGGTTCCTAGAACCCTGTTGACTGGGTTCCAGCTGGACCTGTATCTGTCTGGTTGATATTGCCCCCAGCGCTGGCCTGGAACCATAGCAGCAGGACCACCTACAGCAAGTTAAGTGCAGTTGTGCGGATAAGGGAGAAGGGGAAATGCAATGAAAAGCAAAGAAAAATAATGGCTGCTGTCACACGGAGCATTAGCCACGCTACAGAGACGGAAGATAGGCGGATTTTCTGGGCGCAATCAAACCACAACATCTGGGAAGCGTAGAGCTCCCATGGCGAACCCGAGGCTTCCCACCGAAGATGCGCTGTAAAAAACTAGTACCTCCAAGGTACTAGTTTCCGAAAACTGCGGTGCAAGGGCGGGAGTCTGATCACGTTTCTGGTGGTAGCTCGTGGCATCCGGTGGCCGCCCATGTCCCGTGGTGAAAAGGTTTTTTTCCCCTAAGTCTCCACGGGATGCACACAAGCACCCAACGGCGCATGCGCACACTTCGGGTCCCGCTTCTTTGCCGCGCCACTTCTTTGCCTCACCGCAGGATTTACGTATGATCAGCACCTCCCCCCGAACCACGGGACGTCAGCAGGACATTTGAACCAGTGGCCGTGCGGTAATTTGCTCCAGGGCAAGCAGCCACACCTCCCCCCCCGCTATATCCAGCCCATGTGACCGGGGCCAATTAAAAGTAAAGAAATGCACATTCCTATCACTCACTCACTCACTATATCTGTGTAGTGCCTTTCTTTCAATGAAGGGAAGCAGATGAGAAGGCTGGAACTGTGGAGCTAAGGGTAATTTAGAAAGATGAGGGAGCAGGAGAGGAGGATGGTGACTAAAGATTCCTCTTCTTGATATGGAGATGTGGATGCCAAATAATTTTGGGGTTCTACAGACCACTGGGCACATCTTGATGTGTTTCATGGTGCCCTGTTCCTTCTTTCCAAAGCAAAAAGCCAATCCTGGCTTTCTCCACTTCATCAGAGCAGAAGATGCTCCAGAAGAGCCCAGAAGTACCGATGTGGAAATAACTGTCTCTGTCACAGAACAATGCTGGGTTTGGAACCTCTCAGTATTCTGTGGGACCTCACAACATTTTGTGATTGGATCCAGCCCTAAAGGCAGACATGTGGTTGTGGCATTTACTACCTGGCCCGAGAAATCCAAAACTGCCCACAGGTTCAGAGCAGGATTAGGGACCCCCACTATACAGTTAGGATTCCCAGCCAAGGCTTCTTTCTCTTTTCTGTTTCACTGTGACAGTCATAGAATCATAGAACATTAGAGTTGGAAGGGACCTTGCAGGTCATTTAGTCCAACCCCTGCACTCTGCAGGAGCGTAGCTGAAAGATAGCCCTACAACATACCTGAAAGATGGTTGTCCAGCCTCCGCTTAAAAACGTCCAGTGAAGGAGCATCCACCACCTCCCAGTCTTTCCCTTGCTTTTCACACAAGATTCAAGCAATAGCACCTTAAAGACCAACAAAATTTCCAGGGTATAAGCTTTTGAGAGTCTCACTTCATGAGCTTTGACTCTCAAAAGCTGATGACTTCCTGAAGTCTCCAATACAAGAATTTGTGGGCACTCAATGAAATTGCTAAGCAGTTGGGTTAGAACAGATAAAAGGAAGTCCTTCTTCACCCAAAGAGTGATTAACACATGGAATTCACTGCCACAGGAGGTGGTGGCATCTACAAGTATGGACAGCTTCAAGAGGGAATTAGATAAACATATGGAGCAGAGGTCCATCAGTGGCTATTAGCCACAAGGTATAGATAGGAATTCTCAGTCTGGAGCAAGTGATGCTCTGTATTCTTGGTGTTTGGGGGGGCAACAGTGGGAGGGCTTCTAGTGTCCTGGCCCTACTGCTGGACCTCCTGATGGCACCCGGTATTTTTGGCCACTGTGTGACAGAGTGTTGGACTGGATGGGCCATTGGCCTGATCCAACATTGCCTTCTCTTATGTTCTCATGTTCTTAACCCGGAAATCTTGACTTGTAGCCAACAGTTAAGGTATAAGATGTATGTCATCTCAAGTTCTGGCTGGCTTCACTGTGTGTGGTGGAATGGGTCTGCTCTGGCCTGCAGGCCCTGTTCCATTCTGCCTGCCGACGTTTTCCCAATACATGGGGAGGAAGTAAACCTGAGTATGGCATATCATTTTCTTTGGATTTCTGTGAACTTCAGAGGTGCTGGCCAGGCCTCTAAACAAAGAAATGTCCTATCTATTTGTTCATATGTGTGTGTGTGTGTGTGTGTGTTCGCTTGTTTGTTTGGAAACTTTCTATGCCAGGGATCTTGCTCGAGGTGGCTTCCAAAAATAAAATACAGTTAAAACAAATTATAAAATTGTTACAACTCAGCATTCAAATCACAACTAGAGCGTAAAATACCAAACATGGAGCCGCTTAAAATGACAATAGAAGCCCCCAGTGGTGGACAACTGAATTAGGTGCCTGGTAGTTTGTCTTCAATTATTAAACTGCCCTCACACAAATTCTCACCGAAATGGAAACACAGAAACATATAGCTGGAAGGGATCCCAAGAGTCATCTAGTCCAACCCCCTGCACAATGCCGGAAATTCACAACTACCCCCCCCCACTCTCTCAGTGACTCCTGCTCTATGCCTAGAGGAAGGCAAAAAACAGCCAGGATCCCTGGGCCAATTTGACCTGGAGAAAAAGTCTTTCCTAACCACAAAGTGGCAATTGGCATTACCCTTGGCATCGAAAAACGGGCTGCAAAAGCTGAGAACTTGCTCTTCCCTTCCTGTCCTCCCTCTTATATCTCCCTAAATTTGTAGTAACTCATAGAGTCAGTGTTGCTGTCAGATGGCCATAGGCTTGCCAGTCCCCAGGTGGGGGTGGGGGGTCCCTGATTTTGTGGGCTCTGGCCTGCTGATGGCCAGCTGGCCAGCAGGAGAACCCCATCCCCAAACAGGCATCCCCATGTGACATTGGCAATGCACTGACATCACTTCCGAAAGTGACGACATCGTATTGGTGACATCAGGGGCAATGCTCTAGTTTTGAGGCAAAACTCTATGGTTGGTAGCTGCTTTTATTTTAGAGTTTTGCCCATAAAGTACAGTGTTGTCCCATCACTGATGCAATGCCATCACTTCCAGAAGTGACATCAGTGCATCGCCAACATCCCCGCCCACCCCAGGAA